>NC_062200.1:1664559-1685270 GCF_912470025.1 Vespa velutina | reverse complement strand
ATCTCAGCAGATATGCATGCTGTATGTATGTATGTATGTATGTATGTATATATGCATGTATGTATGTATCTATGTATGCATGTATACACACCTTGTAAACTATATATAGAACGAGAAAGAGAGTGAAAGAGAGAGAGAGAGAGAGAGAGAGAGAGAGAGAGAGAGAGAGAGAGAGAGAGAGAGAGAGAGAGTCGTCTCCTTCAGGAAGAATTTGTACAAATCCGCTGGAGAAATATGGCGCCAGCAAGTCTGTGATTTTAGCTTGGTTAATTCAGTATTTTTTTAAATAAAACGAGACAAAAATCAAGATAAACGATATAAAAAAGGAAAAAAAAAAAAAGAAGAAAAAAAAGGAAAAAAGAGAAAAAAAAGAAGACGATAGATGAGTGAAAGAGAGAAAGAGAGAGAGAGAGAGAGAGAGAGAGAGAAAGAGAGAAAGAGATAAGGACATCAAGAGATGACTAGAGAGAAATTTTTGTGAAATTGATTGAGCATATGTGTATATATAAAGTATATAAGTTGTGTATATGGTGGGTGCGTTTGTGTGTTTGTATGTAAGTGTGAGAGTGTGTGCAATGTATGTACATGTAATATGCTGCTATAGAATGTAAAGAGGGATATATATATATATATATATATATATATATATATGTATATCAGAGTGATAAAAATGTTATATCGCTAAAGGGAAAAATCAGAAAATCGAAAACACGTTTAAATGATAATAGAGAGAGAAAGAGAGAGAGAGAAAGAGAAGAAAAGAAATTAGCCCGCGAAAAAAAGAAAGAGAAAAAAAAAATTACAAAATAAAATTTGAAAGAAGTCAAGACTTTCCTTTCGGATTCTTTTCACTTCTTTTATTTTTTTTTTCCTTTTGTTTTTTTTTTTTTTTCTTTTTTTTTCTTTTTTTTCGTTCTCTTAACTCGTGCGAAGTTTCGACTTTACTCGATGATTAATAATAATTATACGCATACATACATATATGTGCGTGCGCGCGCGCGTGTGTGTGTGTGTGTGTGTGTGTGTATGTACGGTGTATACGTAATAAAACAACAAAGTTTTTATTTTAAAAGGAAGGGAAAAAAATATTAAGGTGGCGTGATATCCCGTTAAAAATTTTTAACGATGATAAAAATTGAATAACAGTTAAGAAAGTAAGTAATACTTTAGTCACGTAAATTCGTGGAATTCCATTTGAGTCATATCGTCGAGTCATAATAACTTCGAAATCTATTACGAGCATTTTTGTTTGAACATTATCGATTGTGCTCTTTCCTTTTTTTCTTTCTTCCTTTTTCTTTTTTTTTTTTTTTTTTTCTGCTCTTCTATAAAGTATAACAAATCGATCGAAAAACTCGTTTCAAAAGTTGTTCGCTTCTTTTAAAAATTATACGAATAACAAATTTGTTCTTACTTACGTGAATTATTTAACGAGGAAAATATTTGTGAAAATCCTATGTGTATATACATATATATATATATATATATTTATATATAATATATATATATATATATATCGTCATTATCGTGGGTTTAATTTTTTTCTTTTCTTCGCTAAAGAACATCAGTCATTTCTCTTTTCTTTTCTTTTCTTTTCTTTTCTTTTGTTCTCCATTATTATTATTATTATTTATTTCGTTTTGTTTTGATTAGAGGAGGCTGAGATGTTGTCAAATTAAAAACTTGAATAATTGGTTGAGAAAAACAGAGAGAGAGAAAGAGAATGAATGAATGAATGAATGAATGAATGAATGAATGAATGAATGAGAAAGCATGTAGGGCCTGACAGGGGTGCTCAACTCGGATGTTACAGGGCCACGGGTCCTATTGATAATAATAATAATAATAATAATAATAATATTAATAATAGTGATAATGATAACAGTAATAATAATTATAATAGTAATAAATAACAAATAATATAATATAATAATTGTAAACTAATTGTGATGACGAATTGTACTGATTATTAATATAATTAATGAAGAAATATAAAAAGAAAGAAAAAAAAAAAAAGAGGGATAAACTCATAATAATTTTTAAGCCGAGAGATCGTATTATAACAGATTTCTATGAAATTTATGCGAACGACGTTAATATCGACGAGAATAAATATAAATAAATAAATATATGAATGAATAAATAAATAAATAAATAAATAAATAAATATATGAAATGAAGACAATGACCCGAAGCCGAAATGTGATCCGAATTCGGTGATCCTCTGTCGGCCGGATGCACAAACGAACAAAAAATAAATTTCTGTTTACACGTATACACACATACATACTAATATATATATATATATATATTAATTTGCGAGCGAGACTTTATTAGCTTATGTAAGTTGATCCGAGATGAATTAATTCTTTTAATCTAAAAAAAAAAAAAAGAAAAAATACTAAAAGAATATAAAAAACAAGGATAATATTGTAATTAATTTTACAAAAATCTTTGTAATAAAATAATTTTGAACGAAACAAATTTGAGAACGCATAAAAACAAACAAACACACATACACACACACACACACATACAGAAAAAAGAATGAAAGAGAAAGAACACATCAAATGTAGACTTAATTATAATATACACAGCGAAAAAGATTTAGAGTGAGAGAGAAAGAGTGTTAAAGTGCCAGAAAAAAATGGCCGAATCAATAGAAGAAAAACCAATCATAAACAATAACAATAACAACAAAAGTAATTGTAACAACATCAGAATGAGATAAAAGAAAAGAATTACACACAGTTTTACATACACTCGAAAATCTGTAGGTCATAAGTTATTACTATTAATTATAATGGATTATAATTATATATCTATTATTATTCATTATATATATATATATATATATATATATATATATATATATATATGTATATATATATCAGTGTATAATTATATTTAGTTTTTAAGTTACGATATATGATATGTCTATCATTTTCCGCTTGTACATATGCCCGTGAGCTCGAAAAAATTAAATCTTTAACGAAAGAAATCTATAATTTTTTCGACTGTTTTTGTACAGAGATAATAAAAACAAAGGCCTCGTGCTTATGAAATTTCATGAATATAAAAAAAAAAAAAAAAAAAAAAAAAAAAATGTGTTAAGTCATTCGATTTCTACACGACCTTCCCCCCCCCCCCCCCCCCCACCGTCCGTTTCCTCCTAAAATCCTTTTTTTTCTTTTCTTTTTATTTTTTTTTTCTTTGTTTCCTGGAAGGAGGTTTCCTATTTTTTTTTTTTTTTTCGTTTTGGTTTTTCCCCCTTTTTTTCTTTTTCCTTTCTAATTTGACAATTTATACGATAGATTTTATATTAAACGTCATACTGATATTTTCTTTCTTTCTTTCTTTATTTATTTATTTATTTATTTATTTATTTATTTATTTGTTTATCTATTTAAATATTTACTTTTTCTTCCTTCTTTTGTCGTTTTTGTAAGAAGTAAAATATGTTGAAAGAAAATTGTGTTGGGAATTTCTTTCGTACACTTTGTGACGCATGCAATTTACTATAATAATAATAAAAATAAATAAATAAATAATAATAATAATTAAAAGAAAGAAAATAATAAAATTCACATAGAAATTTTTTTTTTCGTTTTAATTAATGCCATCTAATAACGTTCGAACGATTTATATTTGATTATTTTTAATAAACGATCGTTCGAACAAATTTTTAAATTAATTAAATAAAATTGATCTATAGACGTACGTATATTTATCGAATGAAATTCGACTTATACGTTATTATCAATTAATTATATATATACGTGTATATTTATATTCGTATGTACATATGTAATATGTATGTATATACATATATATACATATCCAATATACGTGTATAACCACAATTTTATCTCGAAGAGGTCAAACAAATATAATCGGTGATAATTATAAGCATAAAATAGATACACACATACATAGAGAGCAAGAGAGAGAGAGAGAGAGAGAAGTTATCAAGGATTAGAAATATAAATTAACAAAAGGTGTCTTGTGTAGACTCGTTAAATAATCAAAAAGGCAAAATGATTAAAAAGGGTCAACTTTTTGAAGTATTATTTTATTCGAGACTATACATACGTTCTTAACATGATCCTAGAAACATTTCACTTGTGAACTTCTATTACCATGTATTCATAATTCATGTACAAAGAAACGAGATACATATACATATATATGTATATATGTATACACATATATGTGTATATATAAATATATATATATAGATATATATTCATTTCACTCGTGAACTTTTGCTTTCATATATCTATTACAATTCATGTATAAGTTTATATATATATATATACGAAGTAAAAAGGCATGTGTGTGTATGTATATATGTATATATATATCATTTCACTTATGAACTTTTGCTATTATATATTATAATACATGTATGACGAAGAAACATATATATATATATATATATATATATATATATATATATATATATATATATATATCTACAGGCTGGGCTAATAGTTTCTATATGGTATTAACCATCATTTCTTTCGAGATTATTTACATCATTTTTTTATTTTTTTTTTTTTTTTTATAAAATCGTAAAACTACAAGCTTAGGAACTTTTTTTTAAAAAACCTGTTCGTTTGTTTGTTTATTTTTTTCTTCCCCCCAATAAAATATCAAATAATTAATTTAATATTAATTTAATATTTCCCTAAATATTTATATTGTACATATGTTCTTTCGAAACCCCAAACACGCGATACAAAATTATTTTATACTTGTTTGATCATATAAAAAAGAAAAAAAAAAAAAAGAAATTAAGAACAAAAACATTATGAAATTGATTTATATTTACAATGAAAGATGAGACAAGTAATATTCCAATTAAAAAAAAAATTCGAAATAACGTAAAAAGAAAGTCCTGTTCATGTATGATCTATGTCGAACGAGTTTGTTTAAATTTGACGAAAAAAAAAAAAAAAAAAAAAAAAATTAAGCTAATGCAGCGTACGACGAAAGGTGAGGGGGAAAAAATATTCTTAAAAAAAAAAAAAGAGAGAGAGAAGATTCGTAAAAAAAAATTCCCGCCTGGGGAAAAAATGGATGATCTCAATTTAAAATTTTTTAAATAAAAATTACTTCATAAAGTGTTAGCCAAGGGTAATAAGAGAGAACCACAATGAAAGAGAAAAACGAACGATCAAAAATGTCTGCTCAAGTAAATATCCCCATTTTAAATTTAAATATGATAAAGAAAAAAAAAGGAGAGAGAGAGAGAGAGAGGGAAAAAAAGAGAAGGAAGACGATACAAACAAAAATAAGAAAAAAATTGAAGAGAGAGAGAGAGAGAGAGAGAGAGAGAGTTTAGCTTATAAAAGGAATAAATGAAAAAACGGATTAGCATTGTAAAAGAAAAACGTGGAAAGAAAAAACAAAAGGAAAAAAGGAAACAAGCTTAAAATGGAAGGAGCATAACTATGATAACATTCCAAACGAAATTATTCTCTCGATAAATTCAATAAAATAAAATATTATTTATTACGTAATCACTTTTAACGAATATCACCATCATTATTATCATCATTATCATTATTATTATTATCATCATTATTATTATACCCATAAAGTATATTCGTTATAGTTACGATAGATAAATTATAATAGAAAATGAATTAATTCGAATAGTTACGATCTAATACGACGACGTCGACGGACAGACAACCATAATCTTATTGAGCGATCAAGAAACGATCGTATTCGATGGCCAATAATCGAACGATAGAAGCTTGGGGAAACTAGTTCGACGAGTCTATCTTTCTCTCTCTCTCCCCTCTTCTCCCTCTCTCTCTCTCTCTCTCTCTCTCTCTCTCTCTCTCTCTCTCTGAGTTTTGAGAATCACACGCGACGATCATCCAAGAGAGTCACTACTCGTTGCGGTCCAGCCAACGATGGAAGCAATACAATACCATCCTCGTATCGATGATGGTTCCCTCCTCTCTCTCTCTCTCTCTCTCTCTCTGTCCCCCCCCCCCTCTCCCTTCCACGTCTGGTTTCGCCCCCTACCCATATCTTCTACCCTTCTCTTCTTCACCCACCCTCTCCGTCAGCCCTCCCACTACTCAGAAAGTATCGATTCCGGTGTAGATATAACGTTAGTTATCTTTACCTACCACATGCATACTATGTACACACTAGGAAAAACAAGATCTTCGATATTTTCTCGATTGGGATGATGGATATTTAGAGTCGTATCGAGAAAAAAAAAAAAAAAAGAAAAAAGAAAAAGAAAAGGAAAAAAAAAAGATCGAAAGAAATCTTTTCCTTTTTTTTTTTTTTTTTTTTATTTTTTTTTTCCTCTCTTTTTAACCCCTACTTTCTTTTTCCTCTGTCTTTTTGTTTTGTTTCGTTTCGTTTCGTTTTTTTTTTGTTTTTTTTTTTTATTTTATTTCTCTTTTTTTTTTCTTTTTTTTTCTTTTTTTTTTGTTGCTTCAAACACCCTCGATTACATCGTTCGATTTTTTTCGCAGCTCCTTTTTTCTTCCTTTCGTCTTTTTTGTTGTTAAGTAAAATGATAAAAAAAAAAAAATCCGAAGAAGGATTTTTTCAATATCGATCGATCTTGAACTTTTGACGTTTATATTATATTAAAATTGTATAATAATGTCGTCATTCGAATACTTGTATAAGAGGATTGGAAATTTGCGGCGATGGCATTTTTTTTTTTTTTTTTTTTTTTTTTTCCTTTTTTTTCCCCGCTTGAAAATTCACTCGATCTCGTTTTTTATTTCATTTCTTTTTACATTTTTTACTCATGTATTTTTATCATTTTTCATGAATTAACACGCGAGAAAACCCATAGATACGAATAGATTGAGATCGATCTTACGAATCATTGATCAAAAATAGATCGATGTTTTGAGTAAAATAATAAAAATTTTAAAAGAGCTTCCAAACGCCGACAGTGTCTTTTTTCTTCTTTTTTTTCTTTTTTTTTTTTTTTCGATTTTTCGTTTTTATGGCTTCTCTTTGAAGCGTAACGAACTGCGTAATCGTAATAACGCGATTAATCTATTTTTCTTTTTTTTTTTCTTTTTTTCTTTTTACATCCGACGAACTGAATTTATGAGAACAAATTTTTTTTTAATCTTTTCTCTTCCTTTTTTCCCCTTCCCGGCCATCCCCCTTTTATTTTCACTCATTCATTTCTTTATTTTCATTCGTATAATATATTTTTCATTTTATTACATAATCATTTGAAGTACCCTCTCCTTTAGTAATTATAAAGTACATTATTATGTGATATATATGTATATGTATATCATATTAATTATATATATATATAAAACTATATATAACTATTTATCAGAAACCACGAACTTAATGATTATATAAATTTATATATATGTATATATGCAAATATATATATGTAGGTATATCTACATAATATATATATATATATATATATATATATATATATAATGTACCTGAACGTGTTCCGTTAATCGCTTTGAGTGTTGTATTGAGTCTCGTGTTTGTGTGCGTGCGTTCATGCTTGTGTACGTGTGTGTGTGTGTGTGTATGTATGTGTCTTCGTCGCCTCGTCGTAAAATAGACAGGATAATCGGCTTCGAACGGCTATATAGTGCGATTTGTAGAACGTGCCTTCGGGCATTACGCAAACTAACAGGCCTCGTGGGAGCCACTTTCGAGGATCGATCCATTTTCTAGCTCGAATAATGGACGAGTCAAACATTTTTATATGATATATATATATATATTCGTGTGTGTGTGTGTAATATATATATATATATATATATGTATTACATATTAAAAGTTTATTCCATATTAAAATAATATTTTGAAAGCTCTTAAATTTCTCTTCACGGTTCTGATTTTTTTTCTTTTTCTCTTTTATTTCTTTCTACTTTTTTTTTTTATATTACCTTAATAAATCGTGATCATCTCGTATGTTTGTATCCGTGAGTGTGTGTATGTGTATGACGTTTATTCAAACGTAAAGTACAGAAAATTTTTGGTCGATAAAATTAATACGATACGATAATATATAAATTTTATTTTCATATTAAATGTATTAATGTTTATGCATTTTTTTTTTTTTTTTTTTTTTTTTTTTTTTTTAATTTGCATGTAAAATTTTCGATGACAACTCGTCGACGTGAATAAAGTAAAACAAATATATATATATATATATATATATATATATATATATATATGTATTGCATATTTAAGTATATAAACATATCAGTAGAACAAAGTTTAACAAAATAATAAGTTTAACATTCGAAGGACCGAACTTCAATTAAAGTCAATAAATAAAATATGAACATGATCGAAGATAATGAGATTATATTCAAAAGAAAAAAGATTTACTTTCACGAAGTTACGAAAAGAAAAAAAGGAAGAAAGAAAGCAAGAAAGAAAAAAGAAAAAAAAAAGAAAAAGAAAAATTCATATCAGAAAGAAAATAGGAAAAAGGAGAGAAAGAAAGAAAGAAAGAAAGAAAGAAAAAACGAACGAACGAACGAACGAATGAACGAAAGTAAGTAAGTAAGTAAGTAAGTAAGTAAGTAAGTAAGTAAGTAAGTAAATAAGAAAAGAAAAGAACGAAAGAGAGGAAGTTCCAGACAGTGGAAGCTAATTTACGAGTTAACCATAATCTCTTCTAGTAATCGATGCATTTCTTTCTCTCTCTCTCTCTCTCTCTCTTTCTTTCTCCTCTCCTGTTTCTCTCGTTTCGTCTCGTCTCGTCTCGTCTCGTCTCGTTGGCTAGGAAAGATACGGACAATAATGTGGGACAGAAGCGAAGGCGCGTCGAATGACGTCGAGTTATTGTAAAGAAGAGAGAAAAAGGAAAAATAAAAAAAGAGAAAGAGAAAGAAAGAGAAGGACAGAGAGAGAGAGAGAGAGAGAGAGAGAGTGAGAAAGAGAGAGAGAGAGAGAGAGATACCCGTTGCTTGGAGGATCGGACCGTCGTTGTTGGAGGTCAACATCGGTTGTTGCCCTGAGGGTGCCAGGACTGACGATGTTCCTTTCTTTCTCTCTCTCTCTCTCTTTCTCTTTTTCTGTCTCTCTTTTTCTTGATTCCTATGTCTCTTTCTTAGAGATTAGAATTGCCATTCTCTTCTTCAGTTTGACTCTAATACCATACTCTTTTCTACTTTTTTTTTTTTCCTTCTCCTTCTCCTTCTCTTTCTTCTTCTATCCTCTTTTTTTCTCTCCCCCCCCCTCCACTCTCTTCCCCCCCCCTCCTTTTTTCCTTTCTTACCTTCTTTCTTTCTTTCTTTTTTTCTTTTTCTTCCTCTCCTTCTTTTTTCTTCCACCCTCCTCCTTTCTTTCGTGCAACTTTTTCGGCCTCTTCTTTTTCAGTCTAGACGATGCATGCATGCATGCATGCATGCATGTATGCATGCACTTTGTTCCCTGCCAAGTGCACTTCTCTTTCTCTATTCGGCAACGTTGCGTAACGCCTCGAAAAATGTGTACTACCCTGATCGAAGTGCATAGCACCTTATTCTTACTCTTTTATCTATCCACATGAATCTTTTTTTATCTTCTTTACTTTTTCTTTTTTACTTTTTCTTTTCTTTCTCTTCTTTCTTTCTTTCTTTCTTTCTTTCTTTCTTTCGTTCTAATCATAGATATGTTCCTTTCTTTTCTTTTTTTTTTTCTTTTTTTTTCTTTTTTTTTTTTTTTCCTTATCAATTCGTCCAGTATGATCGATTATCGATTTTTATAATTTCTTTTTTTGTTTCCCCACTTTTAATTCTTAATCTTTAATTTTTAACTTTTATTTTCCATTTCTTTTATTTTTTTTTTTTTTTTTTTTTTTTTTTTTTTTTTCTCTCTCGACGATACTCGGCATCGTAATTATTAGGTTAACGCATTGATTGAAAGCTTTTCTCCTTTTCTTTTTTTCTAATCATATTTTTCTTTTTTTCATATAAAAATATTAAAAAGAAAATTATATATATATAAGAAAACAGAAATACAAGAAAAAAAAAAAAAAAACGAAAGCAATAAAATCGGTACGAAATTTATAATGTAAATTATTCGAGATACGTCTCACCTTTAGCTGACATTCTTCGAGTTATTATTTTGTATATGCCGGAATTTCTTCTCGTAAATCAAACAAGAGTTGAGATGCATTTTACAGTCCGGTAGAAGAACGTCGGATTCGCGATTATTCCTTCTAACGTGATTACCGTTATCGTTAAGAGCTATATATGCATGTATGTATATATTTAAGTAAGTATTTACATACATGTATATATATATATATATATATGTATATATATATATAAATATACGTACATACATGTATACATAAATAAATATATACGTACGGTACGTAGGATGTCTACGATGATACGAAGAATTAGTTGATTTTAATATATGAGCTCTCGAATGCCTCGAAACATCCGCTTTGTAGTTGAACGAAGAAGAAGAAGAAGAAGAAGAAGAAGAAAGAAGAAGAGAAAAGAAAAGAAAAAAATCGAATGATCGTTATCGATCGATTCTCTTTAAGAACAAAAAGAAGAAGATGGAAGAACAAGAATTTCCTTTCTCTTCTTCGTTAATTTTCTTGTTCGTAATCTCCCCCAACTTTACCTTCCTTTTTTTTTATTTTTATTTTCTTTTTTTTTTTTTTTTTTTTTTTTTTGTAAACGAAAGAAGAGAAAGAGAGAGAGACTTTCTCTCTCTTTGTACATCCGTATTTTTCTGTCTCCTTCTCTCTCTCTCTCTCTCTTTCTCTGTATTGATCACGATTTCTAAATGATGATTATATTATCGATCTTTCTTTATCTCTTTGAAAATGATAAATATATATATATATATATATATATATACACATATATAATAAATGTGCATGTGTGTTGCATAAAGATTGAATGAGAAGCATTAGAAGAGTAAAAATTGTTTTCTTTAATTATTTATATCTAATATGCATCTATTATGGATTTATAAAAGTCAACATCTTCATTTATGTATTAAAGGAAATAAAATTATTACATATGATAAAGAGTGAGAGATGAGAGAGAGAGAGAGAGAGAGAGAGAGAGAGAGAGAGAGAGAGAGAGAGAGAGAAGGCAAATATTTCTATATGTTCTTGCATAATCTATCTTCGTCATAATAATCTTCTTCGTAAAATATTGTGAAACACATTGAGATATATAATAATACATACATGTGCGTTAGTATAAAGATTGATAAAGAAACGATTTAAATTTTTATATATAACTTTAATGCGTACCTATTGATAGAATCGTTTTATTAAATCTTAATATTGGCAAATAATTATTTATGTACATATTATTAGAAAATATATAATGATTTATTAGATATCAAATAGCTGACTACTTGCATATATATATATATAAGAGTGAATGAGTGAGTGAATGATTGAGTGAGTGAGTGACAGAGAGAGAAATAGATAGATAGATAGATAGATACATAGCAAGAAAGAGAGAGAGAGAGAGAGAGAGAGAGATACATAGAGATAGAGATAGAAACAGTGCATGTATTTCTGCACGCTGCGAGACTAAATGCGGCGTTTCCAATTACCCGAACGGCACATCGTACGAGATATATACACACAGATAGACACACACATACATACGTAGTCGTATATATATATATATATATATATACGTATATGGATACAGAAGCATACTACTACCAAAGCATTCCGCGGAGAGTTTCGCAAAGTCCAATGAGTTCGTCGACCTTACGCGAAAATGGATAAGACGACCGAGCGAGAGTGCCTAAGGGTCCTCCCTCCTTTTCCCCCCTGTCCTCTTCTCTCTCAAATCCCCTCAATCCCTCCCATCTCACCACCACCTACCAACGCAACCCCTTCCTCGCCCCCCGTACACACCTATCGTGTGCGCGAGAGTGCATACAATCGTGCATTCAATTCCCACACGAAACTCTCAATATCGTTGCCAATATCATTCCTTCGATTTCTTTCTTTTGTTCTTTTTTCTTCTTTTTTTTCTTTTCTTTTTTCTTTTTTTTCTTCTTTTTTTTTTTTTTTTTTTTTTTTTTTTTTTCTTTTTAATCTACATGCCCTTCCTCCGAAGGGAGGAAAAAAAGGAAAAAAAGATGAAAGGAAGAAAATGTTCGGTGATAAAAAATTCGTTCTCGAATTTGGATTCATTTGGTTCAATAATTTGACTCTTCTACGATGATTGAAATTTACTTGGATTTTTTCTTTTTTTTTCTTTTCTTTTTTTTCCTTAATGATACGGCAAAAAATTATCCGATACGAATTATATCGAATATACATGGAGATTAATTTTAAATCTCTTCTACGATTAATTCGATTGGTCAGCATTGAAACATAGCTCTTTTCATTACACATTCTCGTAATAAAATAATAAACAAATTATTTTCTTACAAATGATATCATTGAAAAAGAATTAATATAATAACATTTTTAATCCTAATCATAATTTTATATATACGTCTAATCGTAAGAAACAAAATGACTTATCTCCTTTATGATGAACCAATTGTTGAATAATTTATTTGTGATATAAACTGTCAAGATTTAATACGCTCTAATCGCTATATAATATTTATATATAAATCTTGAAAATGATGAAACTTGTGGGGAGGGGGGAGAGGGGGGGAGGGAGAATGAATAAAAAATTAATTAAATCGTTTGTAACAAATGTTACATATACGTATGGCATATAGACATACGTACGTACATATTCTATCCCATTTGTATTCACTTTTTACACGCGTTTTATACACGCGACGTACATATGTGTTCTTGCAAAAAGAAAAGAAAAGAAAGAAAGAAAAAGAAAAAAGAAAAGGAAAAGGAAAAACACCATCTCGCCAGAATCGGAAATAGAGACAACGAGCTCTATAATAAGATAACTGGCCTTGTAATAAGATTACTCCCGGCAAATGCATGATTCTACTGGCTCAAGTCAAGTCATCCTACGTAAGACAGGAAATAATCCTTTAATCGTTCTTTCCTCTTAAAGATTAAGAAAAAAAAAAAAAGGACAGACAGATGGAGAAGAAAAAAGACAGACAGAGATAGAGATTAAATATATATAGAGAGAGAGAGAGAGGGAGAGGGAGTGAAAGTTTAAAATAAAAGATAAAAAAAAAAAAAAAAAAGAAAAAAAAAAGAAAAAACTAAATAGAAATAACAGAAGAAAAGAAAAGAAAAGAAAAGAAAAAGGAATGAGATAGCAAAAGAGTCCGTCCGATTTTTATATCTCTTTTTCCCATGATCATTTTCAAGGTCCCAATTATTATATCGTGGATAACGATAAAAATCATCGTCTCTCACTCGTGAAACTTTAACCGAGTCAAAGTTCTCACCCCGCAGAAGGTTTAATTAGTTTCATAAATGATGCTGAGGATTATGATGACGACGATAATGACACTGAGAGATATGGAATGATGATGGAGAAGGGATGGGGCCTGGGGGGCAGGAGGGAGAGGAGAGATAAGATCGAGATTCAAAAGAGTCGATTTTATTCGTCGCCTTAGAAAAATAACTGCATTTCGCGTGACTCAGTTTTGCTTTTTTGCGCGCTTCTCTATTTTAACGTTTGCTCGTAGCCGTAATAATTGATGAGTTTGTGAGTGTAGAGTGAGAGAATTGTAAATAATATTGCCTCGTAAACGAAAAATACAAATTGACAGAGATAGGAAAGAGGGGAGGGGGGCGGGAGGGCCAGGAGGGGGAAAATTACGAGGAAAAATAATCTCAAGATTTTTAGTCCAACGAAGACCTTTTTTTTCCCCATCGCCTAGATCAAAAATAATATAATAATCTTCCTTCTTCGAGTTTCCTAATTTGTTACCTTTTATTTTGTTCTTTTTATTCATCCATTTATTTACTTATTTATTTTATTTTATTTCTTCTTATTTGTCACATGTTACTCTTCTTCCATTCAATGAGTTTTCATGGCGCTTAATTATTTCTTCTTCTTCCTTTTTTTTTTTTGTTGTCATTTTTTTTTTCTTTTTTTTTTCGTTTTGTTTTGTTTTATTAGCTTCGATATCAATTATATACAACCGATTGAAAAAGATAAATAAAAGCTTGACTCGACTTGATAAAATAAGAAAACGGTCTTTCTTATTTACAATAGATATGTATTTATGAGATGGTTGAGAGTGGGGATGGATGGATGGATGGATGGATGGATGAATGAATGGATGAGAGGGAAAGTGGGAAGGATAGGGGAAATACTTCTTGGCCGGTGTGTGATTATTAGAAATTAGATGACTTGGGTTCTTACGCGAGCGTTCCTTTTTTTTCGTAAGAAACCTCGTCGAAGAAAGATATATTGTCTAATCTTGCGAAATAGAGATCGACTATTTCTTAGCTTTTATCTAGTTTGTGTGTGTGTGTGTGTGTGTATATATACATTTACGTGTGTGTATTATATACGTATATTATTCAAGATGATCTATGTAAAATTTCACGAACTATTTCGATCGAAATCAATTGGAATATTTTTCTTTCTCGTTTCTTTTCCTTTTTTTATTCTTTTATATATTTTATATTAAATTTTATATATATATATATATATATATTAATAAATATAAAGTCATTTTTGTTTCGTGTGTACAAATTGATACCACTAACTTTAATACAGAGTATGTAACATTTTATAGTTAACTGATCATCTAATATATACACACACACACACACACATGTATATATATATATATATATATATATGGACGTGTATAATATATTTCTATTCGTAGAGACATTAATTGGATAAGAAAAGTCGTTACACTGTAAGCTGTAATTTATGTAAACAGAGAAATAATAAATAGAAGAAGAAAGATAGGCAATCACACACACACACACACACACAAGCACACTATTATCAACTTTCCTTTAAAATTTTTGTTTTCTTCTTTTTCTTTTTCTTTTTTTTTCCTTCTGTTTTGTTCAGAAGACGTATATAGTAAAAAGAAATATGTGCGTAGTAATAACAAAAAAAAAAAAAAAAAAAAACAACACACACACACACAAATATACATAGTAAACATACACACACACATGGAAAAGTCTTATATTATTACGATCGTTACATTTCTATTACATTACACACGTACATACACACACACAAATTATTCTCGCAAATTTACGATTAGACGTCGTGTGTAACGAGCGCTTCTTTCGTTTCGTCGCACTTATGTTAGTCACATAGACGACATGAAACCTACGAGCCAACGATATACGACCGACTTCTTTTATCTGTGTTTTTTTTTTTTTTAATTTTTCTTTTTTTTTTCCTTTTTTTCTTTTTTTCTTTTTTCTCTTTTCTTTTTTTCTCTCTAATGCCCGTTCTCTCCACCGGCTGTCGTATGTATCTTACTTATGTACACGAATATATAGTAGACGAATAGAATCCGGTGAGAGGAAGAGGAGGAAATAGTAATAGGAAATAGTAGTAGTAATAGTAGTAGTAGTAGCAGTAGTAGAAGTAGTAGTAGAAGAAGAAGAGGATAGAAAGGTTAGCACGAAACTCTGCTGTCATTGCGTCTGGCATGAGGATAATTAAACATTGATTTTCTACGAGCTTTCTTCCTTTTACATCCCTTCCTCAACCCTTCCACCTCCCACCACCCATTCCTCCCCGTTTGCTCTTTCTTTCTTTCTTTCTTTCTTTCTTTACTTCCTTCATTCCTTTCTGTCTCGACATTCTTTTTATTTAGATTTCTCTCTCTCTCTCTCTCTCTCTCTCTCTCTCTTTTTCTGTGCGTGTCTCTCTGTCTATCTATCTCTGTCTCTCTCGCGATAAAGTACTTTGCTTTTCGATTAAATCGAACTATTTGTCAGTTCGTTCTTTCGATTTGTTGATAGTAAGAAAGAAAAGAAAAAATGACAAAAATGATTCAGACAATTTTATCGAAAAAAAATTTTCTCTCTTTTTCCTTGACATGTAACAAGAAAGAGAAAAGAAAAATAATATGGAAATAAGAGTATATGTCTAAAAAATATTTCTACCTTAGATATTGATATATTACGTACGTTAGAAAAAAATACTTTTATAGATTGATATATTTATTCCTATAATTTGAATAGATAGATTAGGATATCAAAAAAAAAAAAAAAATATATATATATATATATATATTTATACAGATAAATATATCTGTATTACAAAATAATCACGATGATACGAGCATGTGATATTTTTTTTTCAATTGCAACGAAACAATTAAAAAGAAAAAAAAAGAAAGAAAAAAAAAAAAAAAAGAAAAGGAAAAATCGAATATTTCCTTAGGCCAAACGACAAATCGCGTTTCGATCTATCCGTCTGATAATTCGATTATAAGTATCGTCGTCATAAAAAAAAGAACACACAAAAAAAAAAAACGAGAAAAAAAACAAAAAAAAAAAAAAAAAAAGAGAAGAAAAGAAAAGAAAAAAAACGAAAATGATTTATCGATATCAATAGCCAAGAGTCATCGTACTCTCGTTCGAATCTATGTTACGCCGTAGTTTTATTTATACGATACGATATATCTCGATGATCGATCGAAATCGACCGATCGACATTTAAATTTCCACACGATATATATATATATATATACACTTTTGTAAAACTGAGAATGAACTCAACGATAGCATAACGC
The DNA here is from genome assembly GCF_912470025.1 of Vespa velutina. Classification (NCBI taxonomy): domain Eukaryota; kingdom Metazoa; phylum Arthropoda; class Insecta; order Hymenoptera; family Vespidae; genus Vespa; species Vespa velutina. The sequence goes on along the minus strand of NC_062200.1, from coordinate 1,668,641 downwards.
GTGTGGCCTTTGTTTGACTTTCACCGTTTCGAGGCGCTCGCCTCGATCGATTTTTTTCGATCCTGACTCTGCTAAAGTCGAGAAATGTCACGGCTGTGCAAATCTTGACCGAGCTGCTATCTTTCTCTTTCTCTCTCTCTCTCTCTCTCTCTCTCTCTCTCTCTCTCTCTCTCTCTCTCTCTCTCTCTCTCTCTCTCTCTCTCTTTCAATCTATTTATCATTACTTTTTCTATCTCTCTATTTCTTCTCCGACAATTTTAAAACATTTCCAAGACGAGGCCTCGTTATTATATATATATATATGATGTATGTAAACAATGATAATAATATTAGTATATTAATAAATCTATTTATTTAGTTATATCGAAGTATTTTTTTTCTTTCTTTCTTTTTTTTTTTCCAGATCGATCTATCTAGCCATTCATCCATCTATCTACCTATCTTTTTATTTGGCTAATATACATACATATATATATATATATGTATATATATATATATGTATATATATATTATATACTCATAATTATTATGATAATATCATACATCAGGTTATCTTAATAATTTGGTATATTGTTTGTCATGCAAGAAAAAAAAAAAAAAAAGAAAAAGAAAAGAAATTAAAGGAATTCTTATCGATAGGAAAAATTTTCGAAAGTTTTTTTCAATGACTAATTAACGATAATTAAATATATCACGAAGATAATTGGGAAGTAATCGTTGTAATTAACGAAATAATATTAATTATTATTATTATTATTATTATTATCATTATTATTACAGATTCATTTATTTTATTAATATTTTTCATTAATTATTATTAATTCTATGAAGTAGTCATGTAACAATTTATTGAAAAATTTTCATTAAGCATTAATAATTTTATATATATATATATATATATATATATATATTATACAATGATTAACGATAATCAATTAATTAACTTATTAAATAATAAGAAAAATGATACTTTTGAAAATATTGATAATTTTAATATTTCTCTCTTTTTTTTTTTTTCTAATTCGTTCTAACAGATAAATAAATATTCAAACAACGAAGACAATTTGGAAAGGAATGATCATGATACGAATAAACGAAGACGAAGACAGGAACGACTACAATGAGATAAGATCGATGATGATGATTCGTGACGGAAGTTCGAAGCACGACGTCGATTCATTGACTTCCGATTCATTTGAAAGTCTCTCCGTGAAGGATTGCATTTATCGAGGGGAAGGAAATGCTAACATCGTTGTCACTCTAATGCATGTAAGTAGATATCATATAAATTTCTTCTTCTTCTTTAATTGAATTGAATTGAATTGAATTGAATTTAATTTAATTTAATTTAATTTAATTTAATTTAATTTAATTTAATTTAATTTAATTCCTTTTTAAAATTTGTCACGAGGTGAGATTCCAAAAAGAAAAGATAAGTAAAAAAGAAAAAAAGAAATAAAAAGAAACAATGAGAAAAAAAATAAAAACTAGGAAAAAGAATAATGGAATTTCTTAACATTATGAAAGATCAGATCAGATTTTTACATTTATTATAGGCATGCATAATGAATGGAATTACGTGAAATTACTACGGCGAATTTGTATCCTTGCATAATAATAAACAAATTAAACCAATCAAAAAGTGTCAATCAAACAACTATGACATCTGTATTGTTGTTACGAACGTAAGAAAAAAATGATACAAGTATATATATGATACTTCGTGATATCTAACGTAAGTGTACGTACGTATGAATCGTTTGAAAAATTCATTGCCTGCCTTTTTTCTTTTCCTTTTTTTCTTTTTTTTCTTTTTTTTTATTTTTTTTTTTTTTGATTTATTTTCTTTCCTTTTTAATGCAGATAAACATTTGCTCACGCGAAACGAACGCTTTCGTTCTTAAAATATCTAAAGGAAAAATAAAATTAAGAAAAGGAAAAAGAAAAGAAAAGAATAGAAAAGAAACGAAAAATATGCGAAGTATATTAAAGTTTTTATTTTTTCACGATTTATAACGAACTATTATAAATTTTTACAAATTTATTCTAAACACAATTATTCCCATGGTCATATATGATTAAAGCCATATATCTCGTTAAAGTCACTTCGTCGCTGCGCTAAATGCTATATCGTATATGTCATAGAGAATATTATTTACATTGATAAAGAAACAGAAAAAAAAAAAAAAAAAAGGAAAAAGAAAAAACAATAACAAGGAACAAAATGTAGGAATTTAAAAAGGAATTCGAATTTTTCGAAATTCTTTCTCTTATCTGTCTTGATTTTTTCTTTTCTTTCTTTTTTCTTGTTTTTACGATTAAAAAAAAAAAAAAAAAAAATAAAGAAAATCAATCATCCTCACGAGTATATAGCAAACTCGCGAAAATTTTCCAGACACTCGAAGCTACTCGAAGTGCTTATCGTAAATACAGATAAGAAGAATGCGCGCGCGCGCGCGCATGCTCAAGAGAGAGAAAGAGAGAGAGAGAGAGAGAGAAAGAGAGAGAAAGAGAGAGAGAAATATTTCGTGAGTGAATCGCCATTGTCATACCGGACAAGAATCCACTCTCGAAACGAAACGATATCTCGAGTACCTCAGGTTGGTTCTAAGGAAGAAAACACGACTCATAAATTAACGATGAAGTGGAAAAAGAGAAAAAGAGAGAGAGAGAGAGAGAGAGAGAGAGAGAGAGAGAGACTCTAACGACGTCGTAAATGGGCGGAGAAGTTGTAATAAGATAGAGACTCGACAAAGCGACCGCAGAAAAGCGAGAAAAATGAAGTGGAAGCTACCGAGTTTAGTCGATACTTTGTCCCTTATTAAAAAAAAAAAAAAAGAAACAAAAATAAATAAATATATATATATATATATATATATATATATATATATATTATTGTAAAAAAGAAAAGAATTAATTATTAAGACAAATAAAAAGTACCTTTTTTTTTTATAAGGGATCAAAAAAGTTCCTTCATAATTTCATTATTCTCGATGTGAATAACGATGGTTTTTCATTGTAGAACGAAAAAAATAAAAGAAAAAAAAAAAAAAAAGAAAAAGAAAATTTATTTATCATTATTGAAAATAATATATTTATTGTTGTATTTATTTATTAAATTTTTTAGAATAAATTTTATATCCTAAAAAATTTATTGTTATAATTTAATACAAAATGAATAATTATGTATCTGTATATATATATATATATACATACATACGTACATACATACATATATATAAACTTTTTCAAATAATAACTTTTTCCTTTCGGTATAGAAATATCGATTGATACGGTAATTATAACAAAACGTACGGAATGGCCGGGAACTTAAAAAAGGAAAAAAAAAAAAAAAAAAAAAAAAAGAAAAAAAAAGAAAAGAAAAAGGGACAAAAAATTCTAACTGAATATTCGCGTGCCGATATTGTCTCGTAGATTGGAAAGCAATTTACTGTTGGACGTTTTAATAATAATAAAAAAAAAAAGGAAAAGAGGGTAGAATAAAAATAAAAAGAAAAAAAAAAAAGAAAAGAAAAGAGAGAGAGAGAGAGAAAAAGAGAGAGCAAATAAAACGAAGATAAAAATAAAAAAAGGAGAAAGAAAAGATAAAAAAAGAAAAAAGAAAAAAATAATAATAATAATAATAAAAAAGAGAAAAATAGAGGAGATAGGCGTCACGTCCAAAAACAATGTACAAATGTTTTTTTCCATGAATTAAAGAAGCCATAGTGTGTATACGAGTAATAGGACCATCCGCGTCTCTCGCATAAATGAACTAACTTCTTTTATACTCGACAATAATGGATAACGTGACCTTCGATCTCTTCGTTGGACACTCCTTTCGACCCGATAGATGATGATCAACGTAAAACCGCAAGACTAACGACGTACATACAAAAGAAAACACACATGGACACGCACGCACATATATACAATTATTTATGTACCTACGTATATTACATAAAATACACATAGTAACGTCGTGGTATGAGTTTTCGCGTATAAAAAAAAGGAAAAAAAGAAAAAAAAAAGAAAAAGATCATACATACTCGCTTATCGAGATATATGAATCTTAAGAAATC
>NC_062200.1:1644559-1659559 GCF_912470025.1 Vespa velutina | reverse complement strand
TTTTTTTTGTTTTTTTCTTACGGATCAATTATTACGTTCAAATTATCGGAATTAAATATATGCTATTGGAACGTATATCGTTCCAACTCTATTTTCATGTTCCAATACACAAAATACCAAAGATATCCGTAATCGAGTCATTGCGAATAAATGATATTTTTCTTTTATCGAACGGTAGAAAAAAAATTTTCTTTATACCCTCTCTTACAATTTTTTCGTTCACTTTTCATCCGTGATACGAAAACAACAACGATATCGATCGACGTAAAAAAAAAAAAAAAAAAAAAAAAAAGAAGAAAAAAAAACGGGACTAGGCTATAAATACGCTGTCATTTTAATTTAAGTAAATTGTTCGTAGGAAAAATTGAGATCGGTATATAACATAAAAATGTACATATATATATATATATATATATATATATATATATATATATATAATCGGAGCAGTCCTATCGTATGAAAAAAAAAAAAAAAAAAAAAAAAAAAAAAAAAGAAAATAGTTGAACGTAGATCGTTCGTTGGATATTGTTTGAAGAAGTTGCGCTTCGTGACGAATAAAAAATTTAATCCGATCGTTCTCTTTCCGCTAGCGTGCTTTCGTGACTCCGCGATACGGACAATGCAAAGCTACTACTAGTATGTTTTGCCCACGTAGTAGTAGTAGTAGTAATAGTAGTAGTAATAATAGTAGTAGTAGTAGTAATAGTTTCCCTCGTTCCGTTGTAAGAAACTTTGAATCATCGCTCCGCGAAATAACAAAAGCTGTATAATCGATTTGCGGTAAGAGTACATAGATACCCTATGTACATACACGCCAGATGCGCGTGTGTATATACGATTTTGAAATAAAATGAAAAAAGGAAAAAAGAAAGAAAAAAAAAAAAAAAGAAAAAAGAAAAACGTTCATTCGAAGAAATTCACAATTTTCGCGATTACCACTAATTCAATTCAAGTCATTAATAATATTTATAACAACGTTTACGAATGATATTTCTTTTTTTTTTTTTTTTTTTTTTTTTAATTTTCTTTGACCATCGTTCAGCCTCCCTTAACCCAATAAAATTCTCTCTTTGTACATTGAATACCATTAATAGAAATTCTAATATTTTCTATAATATCCAATAAACACGAATCTTATTGACAAAGTCATTTCAAATGTTATACGTAAATATAACATTCGAAATAAAATAAGACATGACCTTAAACTTTCAACTTTTATATTCTAAATCCATTTTAAAATAGAATTTAGAATCTTATTAAATATTATAAATGACATGTTTGAAAGAAAATCAAGAGAACGGCCTTAAATTTTCAACGATTACAAATTTAATATATAAATATATATCAGTTAATTTTTGTTATTATTAATTAATACAAAATAAAAGATATATTTATTCGTATAATAAAGAATAAAAATATTAAATTATTTATATCTTCATATTCGTAAGCTAATATTAAAATATAAGAAAATTCTATTCGAGGATGAAACTTTAAGACGAGAAAGAGTAGAGTAGAGGGAGGAAGGAAGGAAGGAAGGAAGGAAGGAAGGGAGGGAGGGAGGGAGAAAGGGGAGGATAGTTTAATCCTAGGGATATTGTTTTGATGGTCGAATAATTTTCCTTTTATCGAGTAAGTATATTCAAGAATGGGAGTAATAACAGTATGGTAAAGTAAGTCTGAGTGGGTGGAGCAGGGGGAGGGATGAGAGAAAGGGTTGAAGGGAGAATGGAAGGTCAGGTTAAAGTGCAGCAACGAATCTGGCTTAGGGTTTAGAGAGGAGTTTTCGTTGAAACGACTTTTGTTATTGTTATAACTTACATAGTTAATGGCGTTCGTCCGCACGTTCCTTTTTTTTTCCTTATCTTTTTTTCTTATTTTGCATATTATGATGAGGTTAGAAGGGCAAGGGGGCAGGACTCCCCTGACTTTTTTGTTTCCTTTTCTTTTCCTCTCTTTCTCTCTCTCTCTCTCTCTCTCTCTCTCTCTCTCTCTCTCTCACTGTGACTCCCTCTCTTTCTCTCTTGTAATGTTATCTCTTACATCCAGAAACGTGAAAACGATGTAATCCAAGAAGTAAAAGGATATAATATCTTCATTGAAAGGCAACAAAAGACACCGCTCTCTTGATTCTTATTGTGAGTCACCTTACGTTCGAGAGAGACCAATGTAAGCGATATAAATAGAACAAAGATTCTAATGGACATTATCATTTAAAAATATATATTGTGTGTATGTGTGTGTGCGTGTGTGTATCCTGCGTGTGAATATTTTTAAGAGAATGGTCTAAAAAAAATTTCAACGTACTTGTTAGATCGATCCGTTATAAAAAGAAAAAAAAAAAAAAAGAAATAATAATAATAATAATAATAAATAAATAAATAAATAAATAAATAAATAAATAAATAAATAAATATAAATCCGATAAATGCAAATATATCATTTTGTATTTTCTATTACAAAGTCCGAATATATTTCAGAAATTATGGTAATTTGGTAAAAACAAATAATGGTGTAAAAAAAATTTCAAACACGTTATGATCTACTTAATGCATATATTATTGTCGTGTTATTATATTTTTATAGTTTTGATCGTACATTGGAAAATTATTATTAATTATTATGTATGTGTGAAAGCTTACTTCATATATATATATATATATATATATTAGTATTTATGTACTAATTTCCTTCATATCTAGTAAAAATCTCAACAATTTTTTCCCCGATCTAGAAAGTTGTCAGTGATTTCCAATTCTTAACCTTCCTTTTTTTCTCTCTCTTTTTTTTTTCTCTCTTTTTTCTTTTGTAAATGCGTCATCGAAATATTAGAAATTTTTCATCGATCTAGAAAGTTGTTCGATTTCGAATTTCCAACTTGTGCGTGGCTTTTTTTTACGTATAGCAAAAAATTTGAAAAATTTTTCCTCTATACGCAGAAAGTTATTCGATTTCGAATTTTGAGCTCAGTTTTTTTTTTCTTTTCCCTTTTTTCTTTTTTTTTTCTTTTTTTTTTCTTTTTTTTTTTTACGCAGTAAAAAATTTATCAAATTATGATTGACAAATTTCACGTCGCGTCTAAAAAGTTATAGGATTTAATGAAATAAAATAAATAAAAGGAGAAAAAAAAGAAAAAAAAAAAGAAAAAAAAAAGAAAAAAAAAAAAGAGAGAAAAGGAAAAAAAAAATGTCAAGAATATTTTATATCCTGTATATAAAACGCGTCAACTTGTCATTTTATATCGTAGAGATATAATATCTCTCGTGATCGAGCGCGTCGAGCCGAAAATTCCCGTATTATTTATTTTTATCTCTTTCATTTGTTTATTCATACATTTATTTTTCGCATATAATCGTGTGATAATCGAATAAATAGGAACGAATCGCAATAATATAAATCGTCCGACGACATTGGAATTCTTTGAAATGGATAAATTCGATTAAACGGCGCGATAATATCGCGCTTTTGAGAAGGAACACAAGTCAACGAAGCGAAGCGCAGCAACGACGACGACGACGACGATGACGACGACGAAGGCTTCCGTTTTTTCTTTTTTCCGTCATTTTTTTTTTGTTTTCTTCTTTTTTTTTTTCTTTTTTCCTTCATTTTTTTCTTTCCTTTCTTTTTAAAGTCCACCATACACACACAAACGCACACATATGTATATATATATATATATACATATATACATATTGTTCGTTGTCCTTAGATTTTTACGATTTTTCCGGTAGAACGGAAAAACATGTTTTTCCAAAGGCATTTATTATCATCTCTCTCTCTCTCTCTCTCTCTCTCTCTCTCTCTCTCTCTCTCTCTCAAATATATCCATACACATACATACATATACCTACATATTCCCACATTTATGCATAACATATATATATATATACATATATATGTATATATATATATATATATAAATAATATATATATACAAGTGTATAGATATATAGATATATAGATAGGTGAACGAAGAGATAGGACGGAGATAGATCGAGTTGCGAGCCTCGTGACGCATGGAAAAACTTGTGGCCACGTCAGTCGCGGTGAAAGAACACGTCTATGTATATATGTGAACGTGTAAATATATATATACATATATATATATGCATATATATATATATATATATCTATCTATGTATATACGTAGCTTATCGATATATCGATTGCTCGACTCGACTACGAGAGAAAAGCTCGTAGCACACCTGAAGACTAAAATCCTTTTTATTTTAAATTGATCGTAGTTTCGACGACCGAATATTTTTATTATTATCCATTATTTTATATTTATTTTATCGTTAATATTATACTCGATATTATTTATTCATTTCTTCGAATGGATACGTGCTTATTAATCAATTAATTAATTAATTGATATAAGAACGTTTCAAAAGGGTCTCTCTCTCTCTCTCTCTCTCTCTCTCTCTCTCTCTGTCTGTCGTTTAGACGATACTTCAAGGTCGCCCGATAAAGACTAAAAGATTCACACTCCTACGACTTCGGCCATGGGGAAAAAAAAATAGAACGTACTCGTTTGTTTTACACGATAAGACGAATGAAGAAAAAAGACCTCCGTGTTATTTTCCACCACTTTTTCTTTCCTTTCTAACTTCTGTTTCTTTTTCTCTTCTTCCATCTTTCCTTCTTTCCTTCTTTCTTTCTTTCTTTCCTTCTTTCTTTTTCTTTTCTCTTTTTACAATAATTTCCTTCAGCGATACCCATTAAAGTCGTGAGAAAAGAAGAAAAAACAAAAACGTATATATGCACTTTATTTTCGCACCGTGTAGGATAATAAGCGGCCTCGTAAAAAAAAGAAGAAAAAAAGGAAAGAAAAAAGAAGAAAAAAAGAAAAAAGAAAAAAGGAAAAAAGAATGAAAGAAAAAACAAAACAACTCGATTATGTGCTACCTTTTAATTCGTCTCTAATATAACGTATCGTGACTTTGAGATAAGCCAGCGTGTATATCTGTTTGTTTTTTTATGTTTCTTTTTCTATTTCTTTCTTCTTTTTTCTTTTCTTCTTTTTTTTTTTTTTTCCTTTTCTTTTTTGTTTTTGTACGCGTCAGAGTTATTTTCGTTACATCTTTTATCGATACTATCGTGATAAATGAAAATGCGATAATAATAATAATAATAATAATAATAATAATAATAATAATAATACTCGTGGTCATCGTGTATGCATATAAATAAAAAATCTGATATAAAAAGTTCAGGGACTTTGTTTAACAAATATAATATTTTATTGATATAATTCAATAATTATTCGAAGTAAATATTCCATTCTGATGATATTAATCGATGATTGGCGAATCTTTTTTTTTTTTTTTTTCATAATTTTTTTTCTCTTTCTTTCTTTTTTTTTTTTTTTTTGTTCCTTTCATTCTCTTCTTCCTTTAGCGGTGACTCGAAATAATAATAAAACAAAAAATGTTCTATATGTTTATTTATCAGTCGCGAATGAGATACATTGGAATAATTCTCCTCTAACAAAATGGTCCATTTCGTTGCCATGTTTTTGTCGAAATTGCGTTAAACGTAATTATACTATATACGAGGATTGCGTTCAAGTTTATTAAGTCGTGTTATATGAAAACCGTGTTATAAGAGTAACGTTTGCAATTCTCGCAAACGTGTTTTTAAATACTATTGCGTTATAAGAGATACGAGAGCGTTATTTCAATCTAGTAACGTACAAAAATAAAGTCTCTTTTAAATTCTTTGATCAGTCTTTAACGAAAGAAGAAAACAAAAAAAGAAAAAAAAAAAAAAAAAAAAAAAAAAAAAAAAAAACAAGAAAAAAGAGAGATTTAAAAAGAGTAAAATCTCAATTCTCTTTTCTTTTCTCTGTTTTTCTTTTCCTTTTTCTTTTTCTCTTTTTTTTTTTTTTTCTTTCTCTTCGAATAATTCAGAAAAATTTTTTTTCTTTTCATTTACAGGAAGTAAAAGTTTCTAAGGAATAAAAAAAAAAATCTCCTTGAAGGAATGGAATAACGCCCATGCATGATCTTGATATTATAATGATGTAACAGCTGCGAGACAAGTTGTCTTGTACGTAATTCGTTCGCACATTTTCATGCGAATGTTGCAACACCCCCTTCGATAAAATATGCATTATTGCATTCACCTTGGTACCGTTGGATACGAAATTATCTCTTTAAAATCATTAATTACGGAAAATCACCGATGATGTTTTTCCTTCTTTCCTTTTTTGTTTCTCTTTTTTTTTCTTTCTTTTTTTCTTTCTTCTTTTTTTCCTTTTTTTTTTTTTTTTTGTAAAACAACGATGAACTTGACCAAATAAAAATAGCACAACTGACGCAACTGAATGAAAATAGATTAATCTAGTGGAATCGTTTATTACGAAGTCCCTAGAAGTCTCTAGAAACTTAAATATCGCATCTATCGAATTTTTCAAATTATTTCCTTGAACTTTTTCATCCGACCTTGCATGTATATACGTAAGTTATACATTAAACATTAAACATTATATATAATAATAATGATAATAATGATAATGACGTGATGATAATAATAATAATAGCTTTACTTTTAATAACATATTTTACATATTAATTTATATATCTTTTAATATTGCAATATAATAAATCCCATTGAGGGCGATAATCGAAAACCAAAACGTGTCGTTTTAACGTTTCAAACGATCACGTTCCGTCACGATATATATATATATATATGTATATATGTATATAGATAAATACATGTATATTTAACGCATGTGACAACTCAATTTTCATTGGCACGCAAATTTTCGTTCCCAATCGCGAAAGTCTCCCTTTTCCAATGAAACCGATTAAATGACTTCTCGAATTATGTATTACGAGTCCTTCACGAGCTCGAATTGTCTATCGCATATATATATATATATATATATTATTAATAACAATATATGTATAAAAAAATTTATATTCTATCTTAATATTATATTTTCATTATTAATTCATATATTACTATATTATATATATATATTTTGTTTTTTCTTTTCTTTGCAACGTGTATACGTTTTTATATCTAAGATAATAAAACATAATAGAATATAATTGTTGTTTCGTTTTGTAAATAATTTAATATCTTTCTATCTGTTTATCTATCTGTCTATAAATATTCAAAAGAAATAATCGAAATAATATAATAAATATTACGAGAAATAAAGATTTGATAACTTTAGACATGAATCATTTCAAATACAATAATTTTCCTATTCTTAGGAATTCCTTGAGCAATTTTGTTTATATATAACTATGCGATATACTACACGCATGTATATACATACGTAAATGCATATGTACGTACGTACGTATGTATGTATAACTATAATGATCAATAATAATTACTGATATTTAACGATTAAAAGTTCTCCTCCTTTCTGTATGTATCTTCAATAAGATATAACTTCGACGTTAATTTTATCCCATGCTTTTAGCTAAAAAAAAAAAAAAAAAAAAAAGAAAAAGAAAAAAAGAAAAAAAAAAAACAAAGAAAAAAAATAAGAAGAAGAAACTGTTGTCAAGATGCATTTGTATGATCGTATCGATTCGACGATAACGAAAGATGATGACTACGATGAATACCAGCAAAGTTAAATGCAGATTAATGCATTACGTGCAAAATCACATACTTACGTATATACATATATACATGCATACATACATATATATATATTATATTGTACTTGAAGAGGCAAGGCAAGTTAGTCTCGAGGATCGTGCATTATCGACCTTATCTCTATCTCTCTGTTTCTCTTTTTTCAATGACCTAACAATATTTCATCGGCCTCCCGACCTACATATTTCCATCGATAGGGGCGAGGAGGGGGGAGAGGGAGAAGGAAGGGGTCTGAGACGGGGGTGGTTGTGCCAGGTTAAGTGGGATGGGCCGTGAACAACCATAAAACTTATTATCCAACCTATAGATTTAGATTTTCTTGATAATTAACTCGTACGGCAAGTATGTAAAGGTCTTTCAGTCCTTTTCTTATTGTCATCAAACGAACTTATATATATATATATATATACACGTACGTATATAGATATACGGAAATTTATATGCAATCAACTAGTTCGAATTATTCAAATAAAATCCATCCATCCTCCTACTTTTATAATAGTTAAAAGAGACTATTATCTTTATCGTGTTAACGCGTTTGACTCCATGGAAATGTCATCGTATGCGACTTTTTATATACATATATATATATATATATATATATATATATATATATATATATGATTTTCTTTTTGTTTTTTTTTTTTTTTTTTTTTTTTAATATGTATATATAGTTTGTTTATTTATGTATTATACGTATTAGTTAGATTCAAGGTAAAATATTATTTCCAACGAGTTGAATGAGAGAAGTGAAAGGAATTATCCGGTCCGTTCATTTCGACGAACACGATATATATATATATATATATATATATATATATATATATTCTTAGTTGAAAGCCTAAGAGAGCAACTGTAACCTGCGCGTGCTGCGACTATATAATCGAATTTTATAATTCCTTTTTTCTTCCCTCCCCGGATCCCCCTTCCCCTCCTACACCTTCTCCCTTTACTTCTATCTTTTAAATTAAATTGAGAAAAAGAGTGAGAGAGAGAGAGAGAGAGAGAGAGAGAGAGAACGTAATAGTAAAAAAAAAGTTGAAGTTTGATTTAAAAATTTCGTATTAATTAAGACCATCTGTCGCGAGGATTGATTAGGTTTTTTTTTTTAGACTTTTTTTTTTTATTTTATGTATATATAATATATCAACGTATAATTCTTCTTTGGAAAAAGTTTTTTTTTGTCCTTTTTTTTCTCTTATATTTTTATTCTTTTTTTGTTTATTTATCTTTCTATTTGTTGTACATAACATTTTTTTTTTTAGTTCTCGGTCGTATCGATCGTTTGCTTGCGTGCAAGTTATTAGCGACGTAAGGCTAAATGTGCAATGTAAAGAAAAAATAAATAAATAAATAAAAAATGAAAGAAACAGAAAATAAAAAAAAAATAAAAATAGAATGAGAGAGACAGAAAGAGAGAGAGAGAGAGAGAGAGAGAGAGGGGGGGAAGGAGGGAGGTAGAGAAAGAGAGAAGAGATAAGATGTAAGAAGAAAGAATTTTTGTTCGATTAGCATTCTTTATTGTTCACGACGCAAAAGATGCATTTTCCTGTTTCACGCATCGCTAAATACGGCCTTGAATTTATCAAAGACTCGTCTCGTTTTCCTTTTCCTTTGGTTTTTTCTTTTCTTTTCTTTTCTTTTTTTTTTTTCTTTTAATTTTTTCTAATTTCTTCGTTCTTCATAATTTCGAGATTTTCATTAAGATTTCAATTTAGAATCTTAAACAAAAGTTAATCCCTAAGGTACCATACTTTGTTCTATTTATTTTTCGTATCCTTTAAGATCTATGGTGTTTCAGGAGCAGAAAGTAATCCGATTCCGGAAATCGTTACCAAGGGAGACTTTGTCGGACAACAACGACGACGACGACGACGACGAGGACGACGAGAACGATGGGAACGACGATGAGAAAATACGCGTAAAACGAGAAGCGGAATTCGTGAGGCACGTTGTTTCCGGTTACTTGGGTTCTTACGTACGTGTACCAGAGATCGTTCGTTACGATGCAAAGGACGTAACCAAACTTCTCGAAATTATTCGACCATTTCGTTCAGGTAAAAATTCATTCTATTAATCCTTAATATTATTTAATAATATTACTCTTACTGAAATTATTCATGCTTTTTATTCACGCTATGATATTAATAATTTCTAACAATTATTTTGATATTTATATATATATATTAATATGTTAATTCAGAAACAAAGATTTCACGTAGACTTCATTTTCTCTCGTGACAAAAATATAAATATGAATGCACGTACAAGAGAAGAAAAACAAACGCCATTTGTTCCTCGTTGTTATTTAAAAAAGAAAAAAAAGAAAAAGGATTATAGATTTCGATTTTTCCACTTTATAATTCATTGATTCATTCAGAGTTCCTTGTCTATGTCTGTACTATTTTTTTTTTTTTTTTTTTTTTTGATTAATCAAATTCAATTTTCACATTTCAACGTTTACGATAGAAAGGTTAGGTACGTATGTACGTGACCGAAATTCTCGATATTATTCGTCCATTTCACGCTCAGCTAAAATTCATGTTATTAATAGTACTATAAAAGTTACTGACAATTATTCCAATATATATATATATATATATATATATATATATATATATATATATATATATATATATCCATTAATTCGAAAGGAAAGATAGCGAAGACTTCATTTCTCTCGTGATAAATGTATAAATCAAATATAGATCATATATACACACATATAGAGATGACACGTATGGTATTATCAAAAAGAAAAAAACAAAAAAAAAAAAAAAGAGAAGAAAAAAAATATAAGTCCCGATTTTATTATTTTACAATACATTGATTTATTTAGAGTTACCTGTCTACATCTGTACCATTTTATTTTTAATCGAAATCAATTTTATACGTCCACGGCCACTAAACGAAAATCTACTATTACCCGATTAATAGAATAAAATATATCGCATATGTATCGTTGAAAACAAACAAAAATATAGTGGGGAGAAAAAAAAATGAAGGAATTTATAAAATTGATCATTTATAAAGTATGATATGATATATATATATATATATATATATATATATATATATATGACTATATATATGGTGGGAGATTTAAGCGTTCGTACAATAAAAATATAAAAGTACATATTGTATCGTACGAATAAAAAATTTCCCTGACTTGTTTCATACTCGTGTACGTGTATGAATTTATGTGTATTAAAAAAAAAAAAAAAAAAAAAAAAAAAGAAAAAAAAAAGAAAATTATGAATATCTTAAAGAAAAAAGCATGCAATAAAATTTTAAGTAAAAAATTTTTATAATAATATTCGAAAATAATCATATTTTATTAGTTTTCATCAATCTGATATTGGATATCTACATAATTTCTTTCTCTCTCTCTCTCTCTCTCTCTCTCTCTCTCTCTCTCTCTCTCTCTCTCTCTCTCTCTCTCTCTCTCTCTCTCTCTCTCTCTCTCTCTCTCTCTCTCTCTCTCTTTTATCTTGATTTTCTTTCGATTTATGAACTATCTATATCATTCAATAGGAATATCTTCGTTTAACAGGCAATTTCGAACTGAAAGGATTTGTAATAGAAAAGAAAAACAAAGAGAGAGAGAGAGAGAGAGAGAGAGAGAGAATTTAATTAAAAGGTGAACCTGTTAAAAGTCGAATTATTCGTATCGAATAGAAATTCTTTCTCTCTTACTCTTTTTCTCTCTTTCTCTCTCTCTTTCTCTCTCTCTCTCTCTCTCTCTCTCTCTCTCTCTCTCTCTGTCTTTCCTTCTGTTACGTTTCATTAAAATCGAGCGTGAAAATGGATTAAAAAGAGATAAAAATTTGTTGGATCCACTTGAAATATAAAACTAATATAATAAGCATCAAGATTTCGAAGGTGATGATGATGGTGGTGATGGTGATGGTATATGTGTGTGTGTGTGTGTGTGTGTTAGAATTGACGATCTAGGTCAACCAAAGAGTACTCGATTAGTTTCAACCTTTCCGATCTAAACTCAACGATGGAAGAGAATTGGTTCGTGATATCTATGATAAACTTTCTCGATTTCATTCCTACTTTCTCTTCGTGTGGAAATTTGTATTTCTTATACACCTCCTCTCTTCCTCCTCCTCCTCCTCCTCCTCCTCTTCCTTTACTTTTCTTTTTTCTTCCTTTTTTTTCTCTCTCTTTTTTTTTTTCTCTCCACTCTTTAATCACGATCGGTAGGCAGCTGCCAAGGGGACATAAACTTCGATCCTTTACTCGAAATCAGCCTCCTTTCTCTCTCTCTCTCTCTCTCTCTCTCTCTCTCTCTCTCTCTCTCTCTCTCTCTCTCTCTCTCTCTTTCTCTCCTTCCATCTCTCTTTCACTTTGAAGCCAATGAAAAGCAAGGTATGATCTTTGTGTATGCTCAAAGTGCACTCTCTTCCTCCCTACCTCTCCCTCTCTCTCTCTCTCTCTCTCTTTCTTTCTTTCTTTTTCTTATAGAAAAAAGCTTTTGCAATATCCTTCAGTTCTACCTGCTTCCTTGCATGCATGGAATGTGTCTTGGAACGAACAAAGAAAACGAACGAACAACTACTACGACGACTCCCACTCGTCTTTACGAGTTTTACGAAGACCATCTGCTTCCTTTGGTTTAATGTTCTTTCGAGAATGGAACACCGGTTGCTTCCTTTCGGACGACACCCTTTATGACGATTTCTTTATTCTCATCTTTTTCTATTCTTCGTTTAACCACGGTACAAAGTACTTCTAATGTTCAATCATGTATGAATTATAAATCATAATGTGATATTATCAAGAAAGATATCGTCGAGAATTTTTGATAGACAGAGAGAAAGAGAAAAAAATGTTTTCTTTTTTACACACACACACACACACACACACACACACACATACACAGCCTACTTGAACTTCGATCTATCGTCTTACGTTAGATCGAACAATTTTATTGTCTGAAACTTTTAATACACGTTTATCGATCATTTCAAACGAGCATTTAACTTATGCACGGGTGAATGTATGAATGAAAAAAAAAAAAATTGAAAAAGTAATAAAAAAAAAAAAAAAAAAAAAAAAAAAAAAAAAAAAAAAAAAAAAAAAAAAAAGAGGAAGAAAGAGAGAGAGAGAGAAAAAGAGAAATCATACAAATGATTCTTTAATGAAAAATAATTTCTACGAAAATTATCGTATATTTCTTCTATTTTAAATGCTTAAGAAAATGAAATCCAAGCAAGTATTAAGTAATTAATTATTATATAGACGTTAATTTCTTTATAAACAAGTATTACGTCTTTAATATACAAAGGTAAACGTAAGACGAGACGAACGGACGAAGTCATTTAAATGGATAATGTCCTCTTATCTTGTTCGTCTTCCTCGCTCTACGTTACTTGACTCCATTTCAAGTAGAGTTCAATAGAATCTGAGACACCTTATCTCGCGCTAGACGCGCTCTTCTAAAATTTTAATGCCTGTGAGAACGAAAGAGATAACGAAGATATTTTTCTTCTCAAAAGTGTTACTTTTCTTAAAATAAAAAATTAGAAAGATAGGTATAATGTAATGAAAAGAAAAAAAAAAAAAAAGAAAAAAAAAATAAAGAAAGAAAGACAAAGCTTTAATTTAATCTGTATAATAAAATTCGAAATATGATCAAAAACGAAGATTTCTTAAATTCTATGATATTTCGAGGGACGATTGAAAAGACTGTAATACAATATAACTCTGAATATAAAATGTCGATCTTATAATTGATTTTCTTAATTTTAATTAATTGATTACAGTTGAATGAACAAATTGAATTCAAGATTTAAGTTGATCCTTTTTTTTCTTTTTTTTTTTTTTTTTTTTTTTTTGGTTTTCTTTTCTCTTCTTTTAAAAAAATAAACAGTCTAGAGGAATCGTTTCTTATTGCAACAACAAAATAAATAAGTAAATAAATAAAAATAAATGAATAAATAAATAATAAAAAAAAAAATAAAAGATAGGAGAAAGTAAAAAAAAAAAATAAAAAATGGTATTCCAGAAGTTAGAGTTATTCTTGCCGATTGTTTCTATTTGCAAAGATATTGCTAAGACTTCTTGGAAACGTCCTTCTAACACGAGAAAGAAATTCTTTTACTTACAACATGCATACCGAATGCCATGCTTCTGAATCGTGACACGTATTTTTAGTAAGGGACAAAACGAAGTTTGCAAGGGAAGAAAGGTAAAAGAGAAAGAAAAAGAGGAAAGAAGAGAGGGGAAAAAAAAGAAGAAAAAAAAGGTTAAAGAAAGGAAGAAAGAAGGAAGAAAGGAAGGAAGGAAGAGAGAGAGAGAGATAGAGAGAGAGAAAGAAAAAGAAAGATATTTGTTTTTTTGTTTATCCTGGGAAATTTGCTGTGTGTCGTTTCCCCATCTTCCTCTTTCCATCTGATTCCTTGTGTTCCTCTTAAGGTGCCTCCGACGAAATGAACTTTGCTCAAAGGAGGTCGTAATCTTCTCTCTGTTGTGCATTCTAATTGTAAGAGAGAGAAAGAAAGAGAGAGAGAGAGAGAGAGAGAGAGAGAGAGAGAGAGAGATAGAGAGAGAAATAGAGAATACCGTTTGGATCATTACGCACGTGGGTCATGACCCGAAGACATTCGCTGAGATTCTTTGAACTGAAACCGACGTAAAGAACAATATCGCATTATCTCGCATTAACTTTCAAAATATTTACATAGATCAATTGTTTCTCTATTATTTTTCTATTAGACCGATGACGAAATCAAATGATTGTAACTAAACTACGATGATAATTCATTTCTCTTAATTATATCCACGTTTGTTCTGACGAAAGTGTAAAAAGGAAAAAAGAAAAAAAAATAATAATAAATAAAAGAAAAGAAAAGAAAAGAAAAGAAAAGAAAAGAAAATGAAACAAAACGAGTACGAATTTTTTTCCTCTCTCGACTATGCCTTTGTCCGTCTGACAAATAAAAAAGGTGGGCGTGTGGTGGGGTGGAAAGGGGGATGAGAAGATAAAAAGGAAGAAAAGAGGAAAGAAGAGGAAAGAGCAAAGAAAAAAAAAAAAGAAAAACTATGCAACATTTTATTGGTTTCTCTTCTTAATTCTACGTCTTCGTCCGTTTGATGATAAAAAAAAAAAGAGGGGAGGAGAAAAAAATTATAACAAAAAAAAGAAAAAAAAAAAAGGGAAGAAAAAAAGAGAGAGAGAGAGAGAGAGAGAGAAAACGATTTTATTTGTTTTTCTTAATTGTGTGTTTTCGGCTGCGTGAAAAAAAAAAAGAGGGATAAAGGAAAAAAAGAAAAAAGAGAGAAAAAAAAGTAAAGTAGAAGTAAAGAAGAAGAAAAAAAAAAAGAGAGATGCAACGTTTCATTGGTTCTTCTTTTTTTTATTTCAAT
>NC_062200.1:1632059-1642059 GCF_912470025.1 Vespa velutina | reverse complement strand
TGTTTTCTCTATAAATTATACATAAAAAAAAAAATCTAAATAATTCATTTTCTAAGAAATTCGTTCGAACGAAAATAAATATCAAATGAAATACGATCCAAATCGATTAAAATCTCATTGATAATTTCTTATAATAATTATTAAAGTTAATCATCCCTTCTTCGTCTTAATATATCTTCTTTATTAAACTTTTCTTAATCGTTACCTTTCTAATTTTAATCTATAAACGTATGACGTATTAAACAAGTTCATTAATAAATATATACACCATAGTATCTATCTATATACTTACATATATATTTATCTATTTATGTACGTACGTATGTATGTATATTTATGTTTTCTATATATATATATATATAGAAGTTGTAAAAGTTGAAGAGTTTAAATATATTTTCTTAACGTTTAAAACTTCCTTGAAAATATTATAAAATTAAACATTGACGTATAGCCAATGATAGTCGAAATATGACGACGTTGATCGTAGGCGTATCTGAAACGTCAAAGACGATATCGTCGTCGTCGTCGTCGTCGTCGTCGTCATCGTCGTTGTCGTCAGCGTCATCGTCGTCTTTGTCTTCGTCGTCAGAGACAACGGGAATGCTCGTGTTACGTCGCCTTGAACTGAGAATCCACAAGCTCTCTAGCAACAAGTGGCAAACCCTCCGTTTTCGCTTTCCTTTTTACCGACTCCTCTTCTCTTGATATCCCCTCTCTCTTCTTTTTTCTCTCTTTTTATCTCTTTCTCTATCTATCTATCTATCTATCTATCTATCTATCTATCCATCTATCTTTCTTTCTATCACTTTCTCCGAAGTACTTTGAAATGGAAAGGAACGCTCGTATCCGAATAAAAAGTAAAATTAATACTTCAGCTCGACGATTCAATTTCATGTTCAATTATCAATGATTGATAATCAGCGAAAAAGAAAAGAAAAGAAAAGAAAAGAAAAGAAAAGAAAAAAAAAGGAAACTTGTTGAATCAAGATTAATATGCCTTGATGATAAGTTATTCTTTGTTTACGATACACAAGCGATATACGCTTTGATCGTTCATTCGCAATAAAGGATTAAATGAGGTTGGTAGAAATAGGAAAAAAAAAAAAAAGTCCAATCTTTTCCTTGAGAAATATTTAGATAAACTGGTCTTTTTTCTTCTTCTTCTTCTTCTTCTTCTTCTTCTTTTTCTTCTTCTTCTTCTTCTTTTTCTTTTTGTTTTGTTCTTGTTTTTGTTTTTTGCAAGGAGAAAAATTTCAAGAATAATCCAGCGAAATTTTAATAAAGTTATTCTGACTTAGTTAAGAAAAATTCAAACGATTTAATTCAAACTTAATCGGAGTTTAAAAAAAAAAAAAAAGTAGAAAGAAAGAAAAAACTAATAAAGTAATTTTGATAAAATCGAAGATACTAATGAATTAAATTTAATGAGATTTAAGAAATTTAAACGAACTGATATCGCTTAATCTAAGCAAAAAAGAAAGAAAAAAAAAAGAGAGAGAGAGAACGAGAGAGAGAGAGAGAGAGAGAGAGAGAGAGAGAGAGAGAGAGAGAGAGAGAGAGAGAGAGAGAGAGAGAGAGAGAGAGAGAGAGAGAGAGGAAAAACTAATAAAACATTTTTGATAAAATCTAACAAAAGAAAGAAAGGAAGAAAGGAAGAAAGAGAAAAAAGGAAAAAAAAAATATAAAGAAACTAATAAAAATAATTTCGATAGGATCTAAAATATTCGGAGAAATCAAGTAAATGAAATTTCGATAAAATCAACAAAAAACTAAAGGAAAAACTAATGAATTATATTCCGATAAAATCTACTAGAAAAAAGTCAAGAGAAAATGATTCTATTAGAGTAATTATCTTTGAATAGAATCGAAAGACGCGAAAACAAAATAAAATCTTTTTTCTCTCTCTTTTTTTTTTCCTTTATTATTATTATTATTATTATTATTATTATTATTATTATTATTAAAACGATCGAAAGACAAAGTTTGAAAGCAATTTTGAACGCAATCTGCAGGATCTAACGAAATATATTAACTTTAATGAAAACAAAACGAAACAAAACAAAACGAAAAGATAAAAAGAAAGAAAAAGAAAAAGAAAAAGAAAAAAGAAAAAAAAAAAAAAAGAAAAGCCAACAATAATTTTGTCCATTTCTTTAATAATAGATTTTCATTAAGACGGATTAAGATTACACGGATATTAAATTCGTCATACTCCTTTTCAAAAGTAATGATGGCCCGTTCTAATACGATGTGTCGTCCGTCTAACGTTAATAGAAACGCTTGGAGGAACGGGCGCGCGCGCGCGCGCGCGCGCACACAAGCACACGCACACGTGCACACACACATACACACACACACACACACAATATGTGTCGTGTTCAAAGTCCATGAATTGTGTAAGAGAACCTGTAGAGGAAGGCCCCCGAAGAGAGTCAGGTACCGTGACAAGAAAGAACCTGATTCTGAACGGGGCAAGGCTCGCTAAAGACCCTTTCTTTCCTCCCACCCTTCTACCACCTCTTACCCTCATCCCCTCCTCCTCAGCCCCAACCCGCCCCCGATACCCCTTCCTCTCCTATTCCCTCTTTTCTCTCCCTTCCACTTTCAACTTCTTTCTTTCTTTCTTTCTTTATTTCTTTCTTTCTTTCTTTCTTTCTTTCTTTGATGGAATATACACAGTACGAGCAACGCAGAACCATAATAAAACCGAGTCGCACGATTCTCTCGCCACGGCACGCATATCCATTTTTGTTCCTTCAAAACTATTTCCGTAATTGCTTTCGTTATTTGATATAATTGATTCTTTTTTCTTTCTTTCTTTTTAAGGAACGCGACGAAAATCTAAAGAAAAAAAAATGAAAATATATATATATATATATATATATATATATATATATATATATATATATATAATGTTGTTATCCTACGAAAGTATCACGAAGAAATATGGATTTCAATATCGTCGATTTATCATCTCTAAGAAATTGTATCTTCCTAAAGAAATTATTTCCGTAATATAAAATGAATAAAATAGTTATTGACGTATTTAAAGTAAGGTATATTTGTAAAATTAAATATTTAATTTAAATGATATTAATCGTTGCTTTTGATATACGTACGTACCGTATCTATATATATATATGTACGGAGATAGATCTGTACTCGTCGAAAGACTGTATATGAATGAAGATCTCTTTCTTAGCCTTGAGAGAGTTCGAACGCTCGACTGTTTTTGTTTTGTTCTTGGAAGATATATTTCTTAGAAATCTACAGCCCAATGTCTGTTTACATGACGAATGATATATACGTATGTTCTCTCTCTCTCTCTCTCTCTCTCTCTCTCTCTATTAATTCTCGTTCTATGTTATTAAAAAAAATGAACTTACCTATACGTATGACTAAGGAGAAGTATGTATATATAAGAAATTAGTATTTCTGTTCTGTCTCGCGTACAATTCTTGGAAATCTGAAAAATATAGGATCATATTATTACAGGATAAAATTAAAAGCACGATGTGTATATATATATATATATATGTATGTATGTATGTATTTATGTATGTATGTATGTATATATTTATGTATGTATGTATAAATGAGTATATATGAAAATCGAATAAAAATCGATCAAAATTATTACAAGAAAATTATTGTTCATTAAAAATGAAAGAGAAGGATATCGATATTGGTGAAAGTAAAGCTAAAAAATTGAAGAAAATGTATGACGCAATAATTCCCTGTTAAATGGTAAGGAGAGACAAGGAGAAGGAAGTATTTCGAAATATCGATTTTATATTTCATCGATATCTTTTGTACATGACAATGTCCCGACTTGAGAACGCGGCTATTTGAAAATCGCTCGTTCAGCTGTCGATTGATATATCGGAAAAAAGTTATACGTTAGAAAAAAAATATGCTAATTTACCTGTAATTATGCGGAACGACGAAGCACCGTCGTTGTAGTCTTGTCAGCGTGTTCAAAATGGCGAGCAGGTCAAAATACGAAAGTGGACTACGTAGTTCGTTCACCGATACGTCACTTCCGGTACCTAGTGAGTCAATGAAAATATTAATTTCATATAATAACAATTATTAAAAAGTAACATGCAGTATAAAATATAGAGGATCGTTGAAGTTATGAAAAATCTGATCAATTGGAATTATTAATATTGACAATAATTTTTAATTAAATAAAAATGCATTTTTTAACCAAGAGCGATATATATATATATTTGCATATACGAAAATCGAATGTATTACGAAATACGATCGATAAACGCAGTAATAAAAATCTAAAAAATTCGGGGAAAAAAGTTATTACCCAATAGCTCTCCCCTCTCCTTTCTCCCATTACACCGGCTACTGGACAATTCGAAGACGCTGATTTTATTTTCATGAATATCTTCTTAATGCGACATTATCACGACTTGCGAACAATGCACGTTAGAAATACACGTTACAAGGAATCGATTGATGTATAAGGAAGAATTGTACGTTAGAAAAAAAATATACTAATTATTTGTAATTAACGAGGACGATACAAATTCCATATTGAGCTGATGTGGTCAGTCGAACAAACATGGCGATGTTGTCCACTTCGTGACTGTTGAATAGTTCGCGCCGCGCATGCGCATAACGTTACCTTAAGTACATCGTTCGTCAAACAATATATTTATTATAAATTTATTATTTTTATTACTGAGAAATATACGATACAATATAAAATTTATAAGGATTAAAATCATGAAATATATTGTTAATCGAAATCAATATAATAGATAATTATTTTTCGATCGAATGAGTAAATTAGACGAAGATGTATATGTGTATCACATAGTAATTACTTATGTACAATTTATCCTTCAATTTCAATATTTGACATCTAAAATAATAGTAAATAAATAATCGATCGATTAAACATAAAAAAAAAAAATATATATATATATATATCTTTCCTCGTAATAATGATATTTTCAATAAAATATTTTTTATTGAAAATATCATTATCACATTATTTAATTAATGATATTTTCAATAAATAATGATATTTTCAATAAAATTATTATATTAATTTGCAGAAATAATTTTTAATTTAATTCGTAGAAGAAACGACGTATTAAACGAGAAAATAATGCCTTCGAATATTATGAAAGGAGAAAAAACGAAAATATTTTGACTTACGTATTCGATACATATATATATATATATATACACTACTGACCTATATTAAATTGGCACACTGACCTATATAATTTCTTAGAAATTATGTATGTAAGTACCTGTTTTTTTCAATGCCAAGGTAGACGACCCGACAAAAAAAAAAAAAAAAAAAAAGAGGAAAAAAAAGAAGAAAAAAATCTCTCGTCGCTGCGTCCACACAGACATTCTCCAACACACAAGCATACGAAATACTTGGAATCGAGCTCTGCTCGGCCGACGACAAACGACCAAAAAGAAAAACTTTGTACATATGTATATATATATATATATATATATATATATATATATATATAAGCGTATACATGTTCTATTTTCTCGAGACATGATTTTCTTATATAAATACATTTACATATATATATGTATATATATACATTCTTGGAAGAGGCCAGTCTATTTCTTATTTTAATATAGGTTTGTAGGAAATGTATTATCTCCTCGAAAAAGAACTGCAAAGGCATTAATACGAAAAATAAAGGGACAATACTTTTCCTATCGTTTCTTTCTAACTTTCTTTTTTTTCTTTTTTTTTTTTTTTTCTTTTCTATTCCTTTCTTTTTTTCGTTCTTGTTTTTTTTTTTTATCACGAATTATTCTATAACATTTTAATATTTTAAATACGTTTACGAGGGAGAATATCGAAGATTTAATTTTATGAAATATTGATGAAACGAAAACCCACGTGCTTTTATAAAAATAACTTTTCTGTCTTTTTTCTTTTTTTTTTTTTCTTTTTTCTTTCTTTTTTTTCATTTTTTTTCCGAATAATTTGCATCGTTCAACTAAATTCTTCTTTGATATTGAATAGATCATTTAATAGATTGAATAATTAATAACGTTGAATTGTTTTTTTTTTTGTTTTTTTTTTTTTTTTTTTTTTTATGGATATCGAATGGAATTCATTTAGAGATATTTTTTTCGTGTTTTTTTTTTTTTCGATTTCTTTTCTTTTCTTTTTTCCTCCTTTTTTCTTTTTTTTCTTATTTTTTTACAGAACGAAATTCAAATGAACAATTTTAGGTTAGTTTTGTTATTTCCTTGGAATCATTTTTTTCGCATGATACAATAGCATAGCAACCAAGGTGTAAAAGGAGTATGTGAGAGAGAAAGAGAAAAAGAGAATAAAAGAGAGAGAGAGAGAGAGAGAGCATCGACATCGTCATCGTTGCCGTGAAACGTTTTTCTTTTCTTTTTTTACTGTTCACCGAACGAGAATCAGCGTGAAAGGCAGTGGTTACTCGTTAGAGTAACTTTAATGAGTCACCCCTTCTTATATCCTTAGAGACGCTTTATGGGAATGGAAAGTAGAGAGAGAGAGAGAGAGAGAGAGAGAGAGAGAGAGAGAGATAATGAGTGATTATTTCGATTCAACGAGCTCTCGTAACTCCCGGTGATTTCAAGTCATTCATTCAGTGCATGTAAATTATCATTGTGTGCATAAATTAATAAATATTTATCTTCAAAAATTATGGTATGTAATTTCATTTGTTTGTTTGTTTGTTTGTTTGTTCGTTCGTTCGTTCGTTCGTTCGTTTGTTTTCTTTTTCTCTTTCATTTCCTCATTATATTCTCTTTTTTTTTTTTTTCTTTTTTTTTTTTTTCAACATAACAAAAAATATCTATGCGTTGATAAAGCATTACAATAAACAAATCACGATTTAATAATAATAATAATAATAATAATAATAATAATAATAATAATTAATGTGTATAAATAATGAACGTCTATTTGTGATATTTGTTACAGAAAAAAGGAAGTACAAGAAGAAAGTCAAGATATATGCCATGAAAATGCCAGATTATACTTTTCTTCCATCGATGTTCGCCAAACTCGATCATGATTTATTTAAAAGTAAATCGACGTTTGCCGTAGAAATAAAACCTAAACAGGGATATCAACGTAAAGAGGAACAACGATTGCAAAAGTGTCCGTATTGCCTTGCACAGTATTACAAGGTAATAGAAATCATTAGAATTATTTTTATTATTATTTTTCCCTTTCCAATAGATCATTACTAATCGATCGAACGATATTTCTCTTTGATTTCAGTTTAATGAGAAAATGATCGATGATAGAAGCAGTTATTGCCCGTTCGATCTTTTCTCAGGGGATGTCGAACGTATGAACGGAGCGATCAAAGGCTTGTTAAGATCACCTCAAAATAATTTGAAGATCTTCAAGGATGGAACGATCGTTTACGATCAAGAATTTTCAACGAATGATCTTGAAACTGTATTAAATGATTTTTATCAAACTGCTGATATTTCTACAAAAGAAGATATCACTGTAAATTTGTTCAGCAATTTAATTTGTGCTATATTATTGCACTCTTATCCTCAGAGTAAACGTTCAGAGTTAATGCGAGCTAAATTTGAACGTAATAGCTTTTATCATATTTCTGAACGTGACAATGAAGTTATTCGTGGCACCAATGAGAAACTCCTTTCAAAAACAAGAGAACTTTTTTATCTTTTACAGGAAGTATGAATTACATTTTTTTTGTTTTTTATATATATTCTTTCATTTATATAAAATAGACATAATATTATCTCTCAGTGAAATATTATTTATTTAACTTCTTTTTTTTTTTTTTTCTTTTTTTTCTTTTTTTTATAGGAATGTAAACGTGAAAGTAGTAATGATCTACCGAAGGACTGTATATTGGAAAGAATACTTTCAATGCAAAGATTACCATATGTCGGTACAGAACATATCTATGATATCTACGATAAACATTCGACAGTGATAAACGATGAGATCATATACTCTCATTTAATAAATTCTTCTTGGAATTATACGAAAGAAGAACACAAGGATACCAATGGAAATCATGCTGACAATTGGCCAAGTACAACTTCTAAAATTAAAGAGAATATTGAGTTAATTAAAAATACAGATCAATGGAAGGAAAATATTTCTTATTACAACGATGAGTTAATAGATAAAAGTAATGATGATAATATCGAATATAACAATGATAAAATATCAAACAACATAAATAATAAAGATCTAATAGCATTACAAAATTATCTTTTATTTTGTACTGCAAGAGATTGTTCAATATTAATAACTTTTCGACAATTAAAACCGTAAGTTGTGTTTATGTATCAATAGAATATGAATATTAATTTCAATCAATGTAAATTTTGTAATATGTTTATATGTTTTCTTTTTTGTTTTTTTCTTTTCTTTTTTTTTTTTTTTTTTTTTCTCCAGGGAAGCACTGCTGTCCGTTCCACAAGAATATGTGATCAAAATATCTGAAGAGCTTTGTTTTCTTACCAGTGTTAATGTCACCGACTTGGATCCAAAAAGTATGCATAGTATTAAAAGGCATCGTCAAAGAGACATAGATATTCTTAATGCGGTAATATCTGTATTAAAAGAAGAATTATCTTTAAATGATCATCAATGAATATTCAAGATAGATATTTAAGTATGTTGAATTTTCTTTTTATTTATTGTTTATCTTAATTCTTTTAATTATGTCTTTCATCCAATCACGTAAATTAATCTTAAATTGATGATTCTAGTTTAAATAATATTATTTACATTATATAATATGAATATTTTATTATATAGAATAATTTGCACAAAGGGACAAATTATTATTCCATTAATTAATTAATTAATTAATTAATAATAATAATAATAATAATAATAATAATAATTGCAAAGTATTATTAATAACATAACAAAGAGACTAAATTATTAACATGAATTATTTAAAAATAATATATATATTACATAATATGGATAAATATGTGCAAAATTCAAAAGGATATAATGTCTGAATCTTTTTTAAATTTTTTAAAGACTTCAAACGAAAAGTATAAAAATTATTTCTTCTGATATTCATATTTCTATCTACGAATTTTATAAGAATCATAAATGCGAAAAGAAACAATAAATTATATTAATTTATTAATCCAAATCTTAACCACAAAGATAACGAGTATTGTCGTGTCGGTATATCGATTACGTATGTTGGTGGCGCTTTGATCGTTTTATTATTACGTCATTCATCCCGCGGGAAAATTTAACACGAGTAAGACGTATTGTAGAAATATTTAAGCTAAAGCACCGTTATACGAGTGATAATTATCGTATTTTTTTCGTACACAAAAATTCCTTTCTTTTTTTTTTTTTTTTATAAGAATAAATCAAAAATAATTATAAATATAATATCATTTAAAATATTCTTTCTAGGGGTTATGTTTGTTTTTTTTTCCTGTTTTTTAACTGCATCTTCTTTTTAGTTGGTTTAAAAAATAATACAAGATGGACACCTATGGAATTATTTAAAAAAAAAAACAATTTGTTCTTAAATAATTCTCAAATAAATTACGTTGTAAATACATGTTTCTTTTTTTTTTCTTTTTTTTTTTTTTTTTTTTGAGACGAATAAAATGTCGATGCATTATCGTATGCATTTTGATTCCACCCATGAATGCATTGATATTATCCCTATGTTATATAATGATCTGTCATGACAGTGATAAAGTAATCGAATTTTCGTAGCAATAGACTCTAAGGTGCAAGGCCGTTCAACAGTTATGAATGGCACGGTTGAAAAGTGGGGAAAGTCAGGCAACGTCAGGACCGAAACAAAAGAAGGCGCAGAACAATGTACCCCTTTTATTAAGAACGACGTTAACATTTTTCTTCAGTCTTATAATTAAATATTGCAATTTTACATGAAAATTTCATAAATCATATTCTATTTACGTATGTAAATTATTATCTTTTTTGATTTAAAAAAAAACCGTGTCATAAAAAAAT
>NC_062200.1:1597059-1629559 GCF_912470025.1 Vespa velutina | reverse complement strand
CTTTAACCGCAAAGATTAGAATCAATACGATGCGTATTATATATCCTGATTTTTATTAATAAAGTTTAATACGAAAGGTATAAAAAAAAAAAAAGGGGGAGCGAAAAGGCGAAGATAAACAAGAGAAAAAAAGAAAGGGGAGGAAGGAAAAAAGAGAGAGAGAGAGAGAGAGAGAGAGAGAGAGAGAGAGAGAGAGAGAGAGAGAAATAGAAGCACTTGGTCGTGGTGTCGTTCAATTCGCTCATTCATGGAAAGATGCTTCATCGCGCTCCCTTTCACCTCCCCTCCTTTCCTCTTTCCTCCCCGTTCACGCTTTGACCTTCGCTCCCACCCCTCGGCACACTCACCCCCTCTGTTCTTCATCCTCCTCCTCCTCCTCCTCCTCCTCTCCTCCTCTTCTTCCTCCTCCTTCGACGCGAGAGCTATTCAGTAAAGGTGTATATAGCCTGGCCCATCCCGTCCACTTTCAGCCCCTCCTTTTACTCACACAAACGTTGTCCCCCTTCGTTCCTGCCGATGCATGAATGAAAATTGTATTCGCTCGGCGCACGATTCATATCACATCATAAACTAGAAAGAGATGCCCCGAATCTTCGGTTTTGATATATTATCCATATGAATGAGAACCTTAGAAATGTCAATATCTTATTGTTCATCTCGTATCCTCTCTCTCTCTCTCTCTCCTCTCTCTCTTTCTCCTCTCTCTTTCTCCTCTCTCTCTCTCTCTCTCTTTCTCTCTGTCTCTCTGTCTCTCTCTCTTTCTCTTTCTAATTTGCTATGCTTCTCGTTTAAAAAGACCATATGGTTAAGACCATTTCGAAACTATTCGATCGAATCCTTATTATTTTTTATTCGCCTAATCTCGGTCACGAGTACGAACGAGAACCGTGTATATATTCATTCGTAGATCGTACGAACGAAATTGATAACTTAACGTATGTTTTTTTGATTCCATGATACCCCCCGCCCTCTCCTCTTCTTCCAGATGAACGAAACGATTTGATATTGATATTGATATTGATATTGAAATTGATACTGATATTGATATTGATATTTAAATTGATATTAAAATTGAAATTGAAATTGAAATTAATTCGTCGAAAGATCTTCATGCATCTTCGTTTTCTATGTTTTGACTATGAAATAATAAGATTAATAGTATTTCGTATGGACGATTTCTTTTTTTTTTTTTTTTTTTTTTTTTTTTCAAATTCTTATCGTATAATACTTTTTTATTTGTTTTGATCCTTATATTTGTGTGTGTGTGTGTATATATATATATATGTATATATATATGTGTGTGTGTTTTTGTGTATATGTATACAGCTGCCGTGCCGTACCGGTCCTCAAACTACTCACTCTCGTTTAAACGAAGAAAGAAACAAAAAATGTTTGATACAAATATCACGATATCGTTTCTCTCTCGTAATATCTGGCCTCACGAAGATGCTGCAACGCGTCAACGAAATGGCACCTTCTATCGGAAATCCACGTACCGATCAAGATCGTCAATGTTATGAATCTATTATCATCGTTTTGGATACATTAGAAAAATGTCTTGTTAATCAGCCAAGAGACACTACGAAATACGACGAGGCCATGAATGTAAAATTATTGCTTAGAGAAATATGCCAATTTATAGGTGAGCACGATTGTTCTTTTTTTTTTTCTTTTACTTTTTTTTTTTTCCCATTTACGTTATCATCATCTAATGTTATTCATCTAACGAACATTGTTTTCTTTCTTTTTTGTAAATATAAAATATTATTTCATCATTATTATAATATTATTTTTACAGACATACCAAATGACATCCCTCAACATGCGCATCTTAAAAATTTGGCTAGCAAAGTATTATTTGCCTTGAGCCTAAACTTTTTCAGTGCAGTTTTTAATAGAATATCTGCCAGATTGCAAGAATTATCTAATTGCGGTGATGAAAATCCAGATTATAGTGATATTGAATTAATTCAGCATATCAACATTGACGTATATAGATTAACAAAACTTTTGAATGGTATAATATTTTTTACTTTCTATCCTTTTCCATAGTAATATAATGTTCTATTCTCGTGATACCATGTAATATTGAAGATTAATTTTATATAAATTCTTCTTTCGTATAGAAACTATACAAAAATTTAAACAACTCAAGAAATCCGTTCATTTGGTTCTAATGAATTCATTGGAAAAAGCAATTTGGAATTGGATGGATACTTATCCCCATGAATTTGCTGATATTCAAAGGAGACCTAATGAAGATTTAGCTAAAGCATGCGAAGAACTTTTTGATATTCTTGATGTATACGTCGATAATAAAAAAGGAAGAAATGCTGCTCTTTGGCCATTGCAAATTATGTTGCTAGTATTATCGCCTAAAGTATTGGATGAAATTGTTGCCGATGCTGGAGTATCTATTTTACAAAAACATGAAAAAAAGAGACAATTTATAATTAGCATTAAACATAGTTTGGCAACTCATGGTAGTTCGAGTAGACATTTGGTTGAAGCAGCCGCGGTAACGTGCATTAAACTTTGTAAGGCATCTACGTATATAAATAATTTGGATTTCAATAACGTCATTTTTAAATTAGTACAACAAGTAATGAATGATCTAACGGCATTGTTGTTTAATCCCTGCAAGCAATTCTCTCGTGGACAAAATTACATTGCTCAAGATGTTGATTTAATGATAGATTGTTTTGTAAGCTGTTTCCGTATAAAACCAAATAATAATAAAGTACTTACATTTGATTTTCCATTGACATACCAATTCGTCTTGGTCAGTTCGTTATACAAGTAAGACTTAAATATATATTCAAATAATTTTGTTACCTCGCACAATTGTACCGTTTAATAAAAAATATTTATTTTCATTTGAAATTATATTTCAGAATCGTGACAGAACCAAGACTCACATGGTGGCCTCAAATAGATTTGATATATTCACGAAGTACGGAACTTAGAAATATGTTTATCGATACATTGAACAAAGTAACACAGAGCTATTCTCATACGCCATTGCGAATGATTCAAAGCTTGACTCTCAAAAATAAAGAACAAAGTAAATGCAAGGATAAAGGGGAAGAGGTTTTTAGTAACAAAAATTTGCTCTTATGTATGGTACGACTTATTCATGCAGATCCCATGTTGATGTTAAACGTACGTTTCATAAAGTTGGTAATATATAAAACACAAGAACATAAATTAGTATATAAAACGTAAAATAATACTTTTATAACATGTGTATTCAATTTTCTTTTTTCTTTCTTTTTTTTTTTTTTCTTTTAGAATCAAGGTAAAGCTGGACACGAAATGCAAAGTTCAACGTTAGAATTGATTAATGGTCTTGTTACTTTGGTCCATCAAACAACGATGCTAGATATAGCTAATGAAGCAATGGAAGCATTGTTAGTATTACATCATCCTGACAAAATCAAAGCATGGAATCCAGAAGCTCCAATGGAGACTTTTTGGGACATTAGTTCTCAAGTACTTTCTTCGATTTCTGAAAAACTTATTCAACATCAAATTTTCAATTATACCAGTATATTGAAGTGGCTTAGAGAGATTTTAATTTGTCGAAATGGGTTTCTCTCGCAAAATAAAGATTATGCTAACGTGGGTAGTCAAATTGCTACATGTAAGCAAGCACACATTAAACTTGAGGTTTGTTTTTATATATTTACATAAGTACGTTCTTTTTTCTTTTTTTTTTTTTTTTTTTTTTTTGGGAGAAGGAAAAATTATGTATTAACGAAGTTTCTTTTTTTTTCTTTTTTTTATTTCTTTTATTTATTTATCTATTTATTTATTTATTATTATTATTTTTTTTTTTTTTTTTTTTTTTTTTTTTTTTTATTTATTTATCTTCCATATAGGTTGCCCTCTTTATGTATTTATGGAGCATTGATATGGAAGCTGTCTTGGTATCTATGTCATGTTTTGCATTATTGTGCGAAGAAGCTGAGATTCGCTGTGGTAGCGATGAAGTAACTGTGACGTGCCTACTTCCCAATTATCATTTATATATTGAATTAGCTCAAACTTCTACTATATTAACCACTGGTGAGTTTCACACTCAATGTAAATACAACATTGTGCACAATTAGTCGTTGAACAAGAAGGATTAGATACAAATACCAGAAAAAGAAAGTTAATGAAATATTAAAGAACTTATGTTTGTAACAGCCAGCGGGGATAGTAGAATAAATTCTCATGAATATAATCATGGTAAGTTTGCATACGAATGAATATATATATATATATATATATATATATATATATATGATCTAAGCCATCTTAGAAGAATAAGATTTTTTTTTTCTTTTTTTTTTATGCATTTTTCTTGTCATTGTTCTTTTATATTTCATATTTATTATTTAAGGAAATAAGGGACTGTTTAGAATTAATTTTTAGGACGAGCTGCATTACAGAAGAGGATTATGGCCTTATTGAGAAAAATTGAACATTGTGTTAATGGTGTTCAACCTGTGTGTATTTTTTATTTATTTTGATTAGATGAGAAATATTAAAATGCAATAATTTTTATTAATAATATTGTTCGTATTTAGGCATGGGAAGAAACGTATAAAAACTGGGAGGCAATGTTACGACAATTATCTAATTATCCGAAAACAAAGACAGAAGATGGTCAAGTTGAATCGTTTCATCGTAGTACCGGAAGGAGAAGAGCTTCTCATCAAAATTCGGAACATGAATTGGATGAACAAATTAATGAATGGGCAAATATGACAGGATTTCTTTGTGCATTAGGTGGAGTGTGTTTGCAAAAGCGTTTTTCTAATAGATTGCTTTCTGGATTACCATCAAATCCTGAAGCTAAAAAGGGCTCAGCAAAGCAATTAGAATCTATATCTTGTTTATCGAACGTCAATCAGGATGTACAATATTGTCTAGTTACACAATTTGTGTTCAATCTTCTCAGATTATTAACATGTAACAATGAAAAGTTTGGAGCACAAATACAAAAGCATGTTCAGGAATTAGTTGGTCACGAAATGAGCCCTGCTTTATATCCAATACTATTTGACCAAATAAAAAGTATAGTAGAAAAATTCTTTGATCAAGGGCAAGTAATTGTATTAGACGTTAATACACAATTTATTGAACATACGATCTTTATAATGAAGAATATTTTGGATTCTAAAACTGATCAACCATCGGAATATCTTGGAATGACTAGTATAGAAGGAATGACATTAGCAATTGTTAGATATGTTAGACATTTGGATATGTCGGTACATTCCATTCATATTAAGACCAACTTGTGTCAACTCGTCGAAACAATGATGAAAAGACGTGACGATTTAGCATTTCGACAAGAAATGAAATTTCGAAATAAATTAGTGGAATACCTGACTGATTGGATAATGGGCACTACGCATCAAATAACTCCACCCAGTGGTGCTGATGTTACGAGTATTACAAGGTATTACAGAATATCATACAAAATATAATATAATATTGTGAAATTAATTTCAATAAAAAAGATTAATACATAGTACAAAGATTGTATATATATATATATATATATTTTTTTTTTTTTTACTTTAATTTAATATACTTCTTCAGAGAATTGGATCAAGCATGTATGGAAGCAGTAGGAGCATTATTACGTGGACTTCCTCTTCAACCCGAAGAATCCGATCGTGGTGACCCTATGGAAGCAAAGTCACAATTATTTCTTAAGTATTTTACACTTTTCATGAATTTGTTAAATGCATGTAACGATGGGGCAGCTGAGGAGAAAGATGCAGTTACACCACAACCACAATTAACTATCGGCAAATTGTCTACGTTACGTAATGCTACTATACAAGTAATGAGCAATCTTCTCAGTGCAAATATTGATAGCGGCTTAATGCATTCTATAAGTAAATATAATGATATTCTTATGGATATTTAGCATTTACAATATATATATATATATATATATATATATATATATATATATATTTTTTTTTTTTTCTTTTTTTAATTTCAATGTCAATCTATAGGTTTAGGCTATAATCCAGATCTTCAAACACGAGCAGCTTTTATGGAAGTGTTGACAAAAATTCTTCAACAAGGAACCGAATTTGATAATCTTGCTGAAACAGTATTGGCTGATAGATTTGAACAATTAGTTCAATTAGTTACAATGATCAGCGATAAAGGAGAATTACCTATTGCAATGGCACTAGCTAATGTAGTAACAACAAATCAGATGGACGAATTGGCACGCGTTTTCGTTACCTTATTTGATGCTAAACACTTATTATCGCCGTTGTTATGGAATATGTTTTATCGAGAAGTTGAAGTTTCTGATTGTATGCAAACTCTCTTTCGGGGGAACAGTCTTGGGAGTAAAATTATGGCATTTTGTTTTAAAATTTATGGCGCGAGCTATTTGCAAAGTTTATTAGAACCATTGATCAGGCCACTGCTCGATGATTATACAACAGGATTTGAAGTTGATAACGCAAGAATAGATACGAATGAAGATATAGAACAAAATGGACGTAATTTGATTGCATTGACGCAAAAAGTATTTGATGCCATAGTATCCTCTGCTGATAGGTAAGATCTTGACTTTTTGCTTAAGTACGATATTGTATTGTTATATTATTTGTCAGACTTTTCGGTATTATTTTCTATTTTCTATTTTGTTTATTTTCTTTGTTTTTTTTTTTTTTTTTTTTTTTTTTCCTTTTTTTTAGATTTCCTCCACAATTGCGCTCGATGTGTCATTGTTTATATCAAGTACTTAGTAAAAGATTTCCTCAGTGTCCGCAAATTAACATTGGTGCAGTTGGAACAGTGATATTCTTACGTTTCATTAATCCAGCTATAGTGTCGCCACAAGAAATGGGAATAGTAAATAAACCAGTACCGGCACAAGTCAAACGTGGTCTAATGCTGATGTCAAAAATATTACAAAATATAGCGAATTACGTTGAATTCAGTAAAGAACAACATATGTTACCCTTCAATGATTTTTTACGAGCGCATTTTGAAATAGGCAGAAGATTTTTCATACAGATAGCATCGGATTGTGAAACGGTCGATCAAACGAGCCATCCTATGTCATTCGTATCCGACGCAAATGTTTTAGCTTTGCATAGACTTTTGTGGAATCATCAAGAACGAATTGGTGATTATCTCAGTAGTAGTAGGGACCATAAAGCTGTAGGTAGAAGGCCTTTTGATAAAATGGCTACATTATTGGCATATCTTGGCCCTCCAGAACATAAACCAATCGATTCACAGTGAGTAGAAATATTAATTATATATTTATAAATTGTTTCTGTATAATTTCATTGTTCTTTAAATCTTTTTTTTTTTCTTTTTTCTTCTAATTCTACTTTTTCAACAGTTTATTATTTTCATCCTATGCTCGATGGTCAAGCATTGATATGTCATCGACTAATTTTGAAGAAATCATGGTGAAACATAATATGCACGAATTGGATGAGTTTAAAACCATCAAAAGCTTGAACATATTTTATCAAGCAGGAACAAGCAAACAAGGCTATCCAGTATTTTATTATATTGCAAGACGTTATAAGTACGTACTTTTTATTATTTACGATTTATCCTTAATATTTCTACGTTATAATACTAAGGATAATTTTTGTTTTTTTTTTGTTTTTTTTTTTTCTTTTTTTTTTTATATATACAGGATCGTTGAAACTAATAGCGATTTATTGATATATCACGTGATTCTTACTTTAAAACCATTCTGCCATTCGCCATTTGAGTTAGTTGTTGATTTCACTCATGCCTGTTCTGATAATCGATTTAGAACGGAATTCTTGCAAAAGTGGTTTTATGTGCTGCCAGCAGTAGCCTATGAAAATATTCACGCTGCATACATTTATAATTGTAATAGTTGGGTACGAGAATATACAAAATTTCATGATGGAATCTTGGCACCTTTGAAGGGAAATCGCAAAGTAGTTTTCATCGATGGACCTGGCCGTTTAAATGACTATATCGATATAGAGAATCAGAAATTACCTGGTGCAACTTTATCTCTTGATGAGGATTTGAAGGTTTTTACCAGTGCTTTGAAATTATCCCATAAAGATACTAAAATTTCTGTAAGGGTTGGACCAACTGCTTTACAAATTACCTCTGCCGAAAAATGTAAAGTGTTATCACATTCCGTTCTTTTAAATGATGTATATTATGCTTCAGAAATAGACCAGGTTTCATTGATGGATGACAATCAGTTTTCCCTTATTATCTCCAATGAAGTTAGTCCATTATTATTTATCCACAATGACTGTGATAGCATTGTGCAAGCTATAATTCACATAAGAAATAGATGGGAATTATCACAATCAGATTCTATGTCAGTTCATCCAAAGATACGACCTAAAGATGTGCCTGGTACCTTATTAAATATGGCTCTGTTAAATCTTGGCAGTTCTGATCCAAACTTACGAACGGCTGCATACAATCAATTGTGTGCATTAACAGCGACGTTTGATTTAAAAATTGAAGGCCAACTATTGGAAACCTCTGGTTTATGTATACCATCGAACAATACAATATTTATTAAACACGTTAGCGAGACATTAGCTGCAAACGATCCACATTTGACCCTCGAATTTCTGGAGGAATGCATTCAAGGATTTCGTATGTCTACCATCGAATTAAAACATTTGTGTTTAGAATATATGACGCCATGGTTAAAGAATTTGGTCAAGTTTTACAAACCAAATGACGAAGGTGGCAAACGTCAGAAGCAAGTCTCGCAAATAATAGATAAACTTATTACTTTAACGATCAAAGAGGTTGAAATGTATCCAAGTATTCAAGCTAAAATTTGGAGCACCATTGGTAGATTACCTGAATTAATAGATACCGTTCTTGATAATTTTATTCAACGTAGCGTTGAATTGGGTTCGCCGAGAGTTGAAATAATAGCGGATACAGCTGTAGCTCTTGCATCTGGAAATGTTCAATTAGTGGCCAAGAAAGTAATTGGAAGATTATGCAGAGTGGTTGATAAAACTTGCACTTCCCCGACAACTTCTCTTGAGCAACATAAAATGTGGCATAGCATAGCCATTTTAGCACGTTATTTATTGATGTTATCGTTTAATAATTGTTTAGACGTTGGAAAAAATTTACCATATATCTTTCACACCGTTACTTTCCTAGTATGTTCTGGAAGTCTTAGTATGCGAGCCTCTACCCATGGTTTAGTTATCAATAGTATACATTCTCTGTGTACGTGCAGTTCGCCACAATTCTCTGAGGATACACACAGAATATTAAGGATGAGTCTGGATGAATTTTCATTGCCTAAATTTTATCTTCTATTTGGCATTAGCCAAGTAAAGTCTGCAGCTGTAACGGCATTTAGAACAGCTCATCGTTACTCAAACGAGAAACGTTATGGAAACGAAAGAAACGTTTGTGGAACACAAGACAGAGAAAGATTATCTTTAACGAATTTGGAAGTAATTACCGATGCTCTTCTTGAGATTATGGAAGCATGCATGAGAGATATTCCCAATTGCGATTGGCTTAAAACATGGACATCTTTGGCTAAGAGTTTTGCATTCTGTTTTAATCCTGCTTTACAACCGCGTGCTTTAATCGTTTTTGGTTGTATCAGTAAAAGTATAAATGATCAGGATATGAAACAATTGTTAAGGATATTAGTGAAAGCTTTGGAAAGTTTTAATGACATCACACTTTTGGAAGCAATTGTTATGTGTCTTACACGTTTACAACCACTTCTTAGGCCTGTAAGCATTATGTTTGAATAGTATTATTTTTTTTATTATTTCTTTTTATTATTCTCTTTTTTTTTATTTTTTTTTTTTTTTTTTTTTTATTTTTTATAACCCTTTAAATAATTCATACTCTATTTCTTCTTTTTTATAGGAATCGCCGATACACAGATATTTATTCTGGGTAGCCACGTCTGTTCTTCAATTGGATGAAGCATCTCTATATGCATCTGGTTTGGCTCTTCTCGAACAAAATCTACACACTCTTGATTCTCAGGGTACTTTTGATGACAAGGTTTGATATATTATTCATTCTTTTATCAATAATACGTTTATTAATTTTTTTAACATTTTGTCAATTAATTTTGTTTAAAGACTTTAGAACGAGTAATGATGTCGACACGTGAACCACTGGAAGGACATTTCAAACAATTGGACAATGCAGTAGGATTATCATTTAAGTCTAACTTCCATTTTGCGTTAGTGGGACATCTTCTGAAAGGATATAGACATCCCACACCAACGACGGTAACAAGGACAGCTAGAGTATTAACTATGCTATTAGCTATTGTAGCTAAACCTTACAGAAGAGATAAGTTTGAAGTATCACCAGAGAGTGTGGCATATTTAGCTGGTATGTTTACTAAAATATCTATGGAAAAAAAAAAGAAAAGAAAAAAATTACTGAAAGTATCAATTAATTATTCTCTATATAATTATTCTTCTTTTTTTTCCTTTTTTTTTTTTTTTTTTTTTTTTTATATAGCTTTAGTATCTGTGTCAGAAGAAGTCAGAAGTCGATGTCATATCAGACATTCTCTTAATAAAAATACTACAGAATCTGGCAGTACAGATTTTCTTGACGCTTTGGTATCTCATGTTACAGTAAGAAATATTTATCTATATATGTATATATATATATATACCCATATACATGTATTCTAAATTTTCTTATTACATATAATGTATTTTAATATTTTATTATTAATAGGATGTGCCTGGAAATACTAGTAATCCAACCAATCGAAGGCAAAAGTCTTGGGATCTTCTTGATCAATCTGCTCTAACTCAAGCTAAGCAACAGAAACAATACTCAGCTCATCAGGTATATACATAACTTTTATTTACTATCACTTAAAGCTTTACTATCACTTAATGTCATACAAATATGAGAAATGTTTTATCATTATTTAAAATGCCGTATTATGTGATTTTATTAATGTACCAAGACCGAATTTATTTCCCTCTTTCTATAAACGATATAAATAATCGTCTAATTATCCTCTATAGTATTTTTCTGGCAAATATAACAAATTAGAGGCACATCGTATGTAATAATAAATTGCGTTGTTATGTGATTATAGATAGCATGTTTTTAATTAAAAATTTGACAGATTAGGCGGGATCGATATTATATACCGATATTTTTTTTGTTTAATTATTTATTTACCTATTTATCTATTTATTTATTTATTTATTTTTTTTTTCACAATGTTTACATAAATGCCAGAAATTGTCTATGGTCCAACAACGATCGCGATTGTTACGATGTACCACCTACCCACAATGTGTTTGGTGTTCCTTGATTTATCTTTGTTTATTCTCTCATTGTGTGTACCCGTGCCTGCCTATATCCGGATTGCATAATACACCATGCAACTTATTACTAACGCGTGTTGCACTTCATCGAACGATACGTCATAATCAACGATGCACGTCTCACTAACAAGACTGGCCGAATTTTATTTAAAACGCAGCGATCCTTCTCCGTACCCACCGCAAAGGAAGCCAAGCCAACTGATGATCCAGAACCAAAGGTACTTATTTATTATTATCTGATAACATTGAATTGTTTTTTGATAAAACAAAACAATGATAATTATAAAAACATGACAATTAATAGAATGTATGTATATATATATTAAAAAAAAATATATATATATATATATCTTAACAATGTTTATGTTTTTTGTTTTCCTTTTTCTTTTCTTTTTTTTTTTTTTTTTTCAAGAATCGTAGTGCTAGGGTTAGCGTGAGTAATGAAAATAACGTATTGCTCGACCCTGAAGTATTAACGGATTTCCCAACGCAAATTCTGGTTCTAACTGTTTTGGCAACTTTGGTCAAATACTCGACGGACGAAAATGAAACGCGAATTCTTTATGAATACCTAGCAGAGGCATCTGTGGTATTTCCTAAAGTTTTTCCTGTCATGTAAGAATATCATTCTTTAAAAATAATATTATAACATTACAATTGATCATTCAGTAATTAAACAGTAACTAAACAACATTTATTATATCATTTATAGACACAATCTATTAGATGCAAAAATTAACACTATATTGTCATCTTGTCATGATCAAGCCATTTTAAATGCCGTACAAGGAATCATACAAAATATGATTGCATGCGAGGATACAAGTCAACAGCAACTTCATTATTTACAAAGTTATGGTTTTGGTGGATTATGGAGATTTGCTGGGCCATATTCGAACGTAAATAAATGTATATAAATATATATATATCTATATATGCGCTATTAGAAATGACTAACGTGATATTCGTATTATTTTTTTTAGTGCAATTGTACGGCAGAGAGTGCGGAATTGTTTGTTAATTGTTTAAAAGCAATGGTAAAATCCTGTCCATCTACTGAAGAAAATGAACTTGCCAGTACCAACGAAGCATCATCCCAAAAAATTAAACGTATTGTAAGCGATGGACATGGTTCAGATAATAATACATCCAAATTTAAATCTACTAATACCGGAAGTGATCGTATG
This sequence comes from Vespa velutina, assembly GCF_912470025.1. NCBI lineage: Eukaryota > Metazoa > Arthropoda > Insecta > Hymenoptera > Vespidae > Vespa > Vespa velutina. The sequence goes on along the minus strand of NC_062200.1, from coordinate 1,617,021 downwards.
AATATACGTACTTTCTCAGAGGATACAGATGATTCACGTGGCACTACTTCTATGCGCAGAGAGTAAGAGGAGTTTATCCTGTTTTCTTTTTTTTTTTTTTTTTTTTTTACAGATTTAAAATTTCATTTATAGATGAGTATATATATATATATATATATACATGTATTAAATATACATATATATATATATATGTATATATATATGTGTATGTGAATTATTTTAGTCATAGTGTAGAAACTAAAGGAGGCATTCCCACGGACTCAATGAGTCAAGCAGAAATAGCAAGTAGTAGTAATGGTGGTATACCTTCCTAACGATTAGTACGTCAGTATTGTAAACAACATGGAAAATTACAAAGGAAAGGTCAATGCGTTCGAAGTGTAAAAAGTCGAAATAGGTAAATATATATGTATATGTTTGTATGTGTCTATGTATGTATATATATATATGAAGAGTGAAACCTATTTAATATAATTAGAAGTTTAATGATTTGTTATATTATAATGAAGGTATATGGCTTCAACATACCGCAGTAATATCTCCAGTCACTTTAATCCAATGCCGTCCACCTCACGCTAACGAGCCTACAGGAATGGATGCCAACAACCAACCAATCAACCAACCAACCAACCAATCAATTAATCAACCAATCCATTGGTAGCTCTTCATTTATTTTTATTAGTGATGTTTACATATACGTATTTACATAACTTTGCATTATTTTCAAAGTCACATTTAATCACCCATCAACGAATATACAGTTAATATACAGCCTTGTTGTAAATAATATTCAGCAAACGTTAATAAGGCTGTGTGATAATGATGATTAATGCTTAACATTATTTCAGAAAACTCAAATTTCTTCATTCATATATATATACATACACACAAACACACAGACACAGAGAGAAAGAGAGAGAGAGAGAGAGAGAGAGAGAGAGAGAGAGAGAGAAAAAGAGCCATTAATTATTTACATTCGTCTCTTACCATTGTGCTATTTTATCTCATTTCTTTTGTTTATCTTTTTTGTTTTCATTTCCTTTTTAATTTTTATTATTCTTTTTCTCCCATTAAGAGAAAAGCTATCGATCATACATACACAAAGTTATTATTAATAATATATAATGACGTTTATATCCTCGTACAGTATTTGACGAGTTTTAAACATGCAAAAGAAGTTCTGGACCAGTGTCGTTCTTGGTACTCAAATGCTTTCTGTCTCAAAGCGTTCAAGCCTGAGGACGAATATCTTTAAAGTCCTTAAGTGAAACACCAATGATTTTATTATCTAATATTTATTAAAGTACAAAACGAGACCATGCGTTATTTACCCGCAGTTTGAAAAACGGGACATTTTAGAATAATAGAAAAACGATCGTGAGACCTACGTAAATTTAGGATTTTTCCTTCGTCTGGCGCAAAGACGATGAGTTATACGTATGAATTAGTATATAATAATAGCTTTCATTGTAGCAATAGAATATATATATATATACACACACATATATATATAAATATATATATATATATATATATATATCTATAATAAATGCGCACATGTGCGTTTGTACATAACTTAAATACGCGCATATATATATATATATATATATATATATATATATATATGTATGTATGTATATATACATGTATATATATATATGTATATGTATATATATATATATATATATATATGTGTATATATATGTATGTCCTGTATAGAGATGCAAGTTTTTAAAAAAATGTATAATATAATTAATTTCACGAAATAATGATCGTTTTTAGAGATGAGGAGGTTTAAAAAGAAGAAAAAGAGATATAACACAATCTAAAAAAAAAAAAATTAAAAAAAAAAAAGAGAAAAAAAAAAGAAAAAAAAAACAGAAAGAAAATTAAAGAAAGGAAAAAAATAAGAAATGTAAATTAAAATCCGCATACATTAATAATAATGTGTATGTGTATATATATATATATATATATATGTATACACACATATATGTATATGTATATATATATACACATATACATATATATATATAGTCTCTATTATCGTACTCGTACTTAGATATTTTTGAAATATCTTTAATGAAAATACGTTAGAGAAACAGAGAGCATTGTTGGACTAATTAAAGATTTATGTGTTATGTACCTCGTACAACGATGTATATAAATTATCCCCCCCCCTCGCCCCCCCCCAGAAAACCAAGTACAATCGCAAACAGATTTTTCAGTGTTCTTTGTCATATAGAATTTTTAATAAGGATTACTTTCAATCAAAACATTTTCTTTTTTTGCTTTGCTTTTGATTTCAATTCAAGTGTACCCTTTTAGTTTTCTAATTTTTCTAATTGACATTGCTTTAAAATGAAAATAAGCTTCAATATATTCATATGAAGGAATTTATTAATATAACAGTGTAAATGATTTTGTATGAATACTCATAACGATTTTGTACTTACATATGAGCCATTGATTTATGAAATTGATCTAATTCATTTGAGATATTCCAATGCATACTTCATTATGTGCTATTTTTTATAATTATAAAATTACATCAAAGAAATATTTTTCAATAATAAATACTCTTTCTATTGTCATTTTATAGATAAATTATTTTTAAATAATTCCAAGTTAAGTATGAAAATATCTCAGAACGATAAGTAAATATGATTTAGATCATATTCTATATTGGTCATTGGCTCATATATTGTATAGTTAACTATATAATCTCTGTTCTCTTAACGCTTTCATAGTACTTCTGTTTTTTTTCTATAGTAATAATCGTTAATGGTATATTAATTAGAAGCTGTAGTACGCGTTGGAAAGTTTTATCACAAAGCCTATTTTATTAATTATATCAGATTTAACAAATCTGACAGATTGATAATTATTCTATAAAGAAATATGTGTACAGTACAAATGCGATTAATTTTTCATTTTATATTATGCTTTATTTCTAGCAATGTAAGTCACCATTTTTCCTATAGACGTGAAGTTAAGATATTTGTATTGTCACAATGTGCAATTTATGTATCTAAATGTCTAATTATAGATCTTCTTTTTTTTTTTCTTTTTCTTTTTCTTTTTTATGCCTGCACTTGTTTCAACGCAAACTTCTATTGTCTAAATTCAGAAATATCAATTATGATGGAACACTGCAATTATCATGACATAACGTTAACAAATGCTCAAACGACTAAATATATATATATATATATATATATATATATATATATAATGATTTCTAAAATAAATAAATAAATAAAATGATGATCTGTGTAAATAAGAAATACAATTAGATAAAAATCTTTGCAAAGGCCTATGATTTTGTGGTAATAAGGTCTGCTTCTTCTTAAATGTGATGTATTTATTATATTATAAGTTTAATAAGATAATGATTATTATATATATATATATATATTATATGTATACATATATATATAATAGAAATTTATTACATATAAACACATATATAAGACAACATATATTGAAGTTATATACATATATGTGTATATAATAAAAAAAAGAAAAAATCTTTTGTATATACATATGTATGTATTCGCCTGTTTGTATATGTGTATATATATATATATATGTGTGTGTGTGTATATGTGTATATATATATATATATATATATATATATATAAAGGTTATACTTTATGAATTTTAAGTTCTTAGAATATATTAAGTATTATCATTAAAAGTCGAATGCAAATCGAATTATTGTACAATACTAAAATAAAAGCACCTATACTTAATATATTTTCAGACTTATTTCTCTCAGATACCATTAATTTTTCAATTGAACAAATTTATATTTATCAATTGAAAAATGACATATGTATAAACGATCGTATTGTTATTATCGATATATTATGCATAATATTAAAAAAGTATCGTAGTGTTGTAAAAAAAAAAGAAAAAAAAAAGGAAGAAAGATTAAAAGAGAAGAAAATAGGAATTAGAATTAGAGAATGAAACAAATGTTAAAAATGAAATCGTTGAATTAACCTATATTTAGAATTGAAAAGAGTATTGATAATAGGAAAATTAAAATTAATTAATCGGACTATCGATTATAAATGTATGATTAATATTAAAAAGAAAAATATTACAAGTTAATTGAACGTTTCAATTAGTAAATCTAATAACTGATTAAACGGTACGAATAGTAGTTTCAGAAGTAAAAACAGAACTATGTCAACACTTCGAGATACAGTAATATAGACTAATTGTTTACAGAACGAGATGAGGTAAGTCAACGACGAGCCCCATTATTCATATTGTTTACAGTCCTCATCACGTTTCTATTTGCCAAATAAGACAATCTCCAAGTTTAAATTATACAGTAGGTTTCTCAAAAGTTAATCAACTTAATAATTTCTTTTTTATAATTGTGTATTATTATTAAAATCCACAATTATAAATTACATTTTTATATTTCGCGCGGTTTCGATATATTTCTAACAGAGCGCGCTGCGATATCGATACGAATTTTTGTTTTGTTTTGATCACGATCACGTCTTTCTCTTATATCGTATTATTTGTTTTCATTAATTATTTTATAATTTACAATATTCACCCTATAAAAGTGTTAAACAATGAAATATATATATATATATTGATATCGATTCGATAATTTTTCTTATGACAAAATGGCTTCCGTATCGTTGAAAGGTACAAGAAAGACGTATAGCTTCGAGGAACGAGAAATTTTAATAACATTGATAAACAAATACGAAGATATTGAGGATAGAAAATCCGATCCAATATCAATGTGTAAAAGAAAATCAGCTTGGACACAATTAGCTGAAGAATATAATTCTATGGTCGGTCCACAAAGTGCACGTTCGGCTGTACAGCTAAGACGTTGTTGGGAAAATATGAAAGCTTGTAAAAGAAATCGCGAGGAGAAAAAAACGCGGTAATTAATGTCCAATAGATTTGTCAAATTTATTAATTATAAGGAAAAGGAAGAGGAAGAGCAAGAGAAAGAATTTTCTTTTTTTTTTTTTTTGTTCTCTGGAATCATCTAACCTAAAATTTCTCAATTAATGTCTATTTAGAAACAATTCAAAAAGTTTTTGTCAATTGTCAAAGGATTTTACACAATCATCGATTTCTTCTTGGGAAAATGGAAATGTTTATGAGAAACAGAGACCGGAAGTACCACCGACTAGCGGAAATGGTTGTTTACCGCCTAACGTAGTCTTTGAACCAAAAGATTCCGAACCTTTTACATTGCAAAGTGTATGCTCATCGAAGCTTGCAAACATAAATTTAAAAAAGGAACCTGACAATACTTCCAACGAGTCCAATGGTATATATATATATATATATATATATATATATATATATATATAAAATCATTTACTTTTATTCATCGGTTCCCGCCTTTATTTGAAATTTCATATTTAATTGTATTTGTATCAGGTAATACATCGAAACATATTTCTGGATTACAAGATACAATTGGTGGTAAACAAACAGGTTGTATAATTACATCACAGGGAACAATGTTGACTGATTGTAGAGGAACGAACGATCTATCGATCATCGATCATAGATCAACGGACGAGGAAGAATCAATGGAATCTAGTCAATTGGCTTATAAATCAAATACGACTCAAAGCTTCGTTGTTTCTTCTCCTTCACGGATAAACGATTCTCATAATCATCGTAAGACGAAAAGATCTTTACAAAAGGAAGATGAATTGCAACTTCTTGCACTCTCAGAGGCTCAGATTAAGGTCGACGTAGCAGCGATGTTGAAGGAGGAGGCTAGAATCAAACTGGAGGAGGCTCATTATCGTAAAGAAGAAGCTAGGCTTAGGATGCTTTTCTTTACTTACAAGCTTGAGAGGATAAAGGAAGATTGAAAAGATATCATTTCAACGTCGTTCTTTCTTTTTTTTTTTTTTTTCTTTTCTCCTCTTTCCTTTCTCCCTCTCTCTCTCTCTCTCTCTCTCTCTCTCTTTCTTTTTTCTTTTCTTTTTTATATAATAGCCATCGGTTGATTATTATAACGTAATATATAATATCAATTTATTTAAAATATTTGTTTATAAATGCTATTGCGGTATAATCGTAATAAATATAATGCTTATGTTTCTTTCATGAGAAAAAGAAGAAAAAAAGAAAAAAAGAAAAAAAAGAAAAACAGAAAAAAAAGACTAATGATTCCTTTTTATCTTTGCGGAGTTTTGTAACAATCGTAAGAGTATTTATAGGTATTGAAGTAGTGACGTACGATGCAATATTATTATTATGATTAGAAATGAAAAGAGAACATTTGAAAATTTGAAATGGGATTAAAACGATACATTAGATATTTATCATATATATATATACACAATTTATCGATTTCTATAGATTAAATTTTTATAGGAAAATTTGTATGTGTAAAAAAAGAAGAAACAGATTTCTTTTTGATTAACGAGGAAGTTAATTAATCAAATAGTAATCAAATTTTTTCATGAATTTTTTGTTTCGTTTTCTTTCTTTTTTTTTTTTTTTTTTTTTTTTTTTAGCGATTCTGTATAATGAACGTTTGGCAGTGATTATTCGGTATTAAAACAGTTTTTTGATCTTGACTAGTGGGGAAACTTTTAGTAAGCTGTTTCGTTAAAAAATATATTTGGTCTATTTTTTCCTTTTCTTTTTTCTTTTTTTTTTTTTTTTTTTTTTTTTTTTTTTCCTTTTTATATGTACCCAGTCATACTTAGCTCGAGTTTGATCATCGTTTAAATGCATCGTTTGTTCTTACGTTATTAAAAAAAAAAAAAAAAAAAAAAAGAAAAAAAAATTCATGAAAACGTATAGACGGACAAAATGCTTTCTTTCGTTTTTTTTGTTCTTTTTTTTTTTTTTTTTAGAAAGTGTTATCGATAGATTCCCCCTTTTTCTTTACATAAGATGAAAATTATCGTTCAGCGCTTGTTTCGACATATTCTGCGAACAACGAGTCACCTCGAAAAGCGAAGGATCCGTATAAATTGGTTCGCTAGGATCAAATCCTGATCTTCTAGCGGTCGATAAACCAACGGCACCCTCTAATGCTGTCGAAGACGAATTCATACGTTGTCCAATGATATTGCTCATCGATCTTGATATAGATCTACAAATAACGGGAATCATATAATTAATTAAAAATTAATAATCTCAAGAATGATGATTTCCTTTTCCTTTTTTTTTTCTTTCTATAATTAAAAAAGAAAAAAATGCCCATACGTGGATTGAAATGGTTTTTGTAGTCCACTTCTCATAAATGAAAAGTTATTCACTCGGCTACTATAGGTTGCATCATCAGAATGATTACTACGATTACTGGCCTTATCAACTTTTCGATTTTTCATGATCACAGAATATGCATGTTTCCTATCGTAATTATCATTATCATCATCGTCATAAAAATAGTTAAATCGAATATTATAGAAATTTATTACAGCTTACCTGTAAACTAACATTGAAAGTAATACTACTGAAGCCAATAACACTACCAGAACGCCAACTGCTGTAACTAGGCCATAATATTCGTTTGGAGCTATACAAACTGTCTCAAGAATTGCACTTTGTTTTTCCACTTTAGTCTCCTCTTCTTCGATATCCATTCTCGAATCTAATACCTAGAAAAAGAAATAAAAGAAAAAAGAAGGAAAAAGTATAAAAGAAGCATAACTCTATACATAATAAATATACATCAGAATTTTTTAAGCAATGTTCCATCGCGTCACAATTATACAATCCCTCATCTCAATATATTAATATATTGTCTACCTCAATCATCTCTCTGACATGTTCTTCCTCGGTCTCCTCGTTATCCTCTTCATCATTCGATCGAGTAGTACCCATAACATATGTCGAATTTGACGTAATCGTGACATTAATATCCTTCTCGATAATCGTACTGGTCTCGGTTGGATCCTCTTCCATTAGTATCGTATCATTGGTTATATCTCTGCGTCGTCTTCCAAAAGATGGCTCGCTTCTTCCGCTACCGCCTGAACAATATGCTGGTTGACAACCATCCCTGCAGGTTCTTACGGTTGCTTCGAATACCAAGAAATTCGATTCTGGTATTTTAAAGGCATTGAAGCGTGCTTCTAAACTGTCACCGTCACGAAGACGATCCAATCCAGGAAAAACGTAATTGTCCACCGGACAACTGAAATATAACAGACAATAGATATTAGATCGTAATTTATATATATATATATATATATCTTACTCACCCATATCTATCTATAAGTTGTACACTTCTTCCCGAGTAAGGATCCCTGGCTATGACATTGGTAGCAAATATGTCCGTTACATAATTGTATCTATAAGTTAAATTGAACAAATTATATCAATTTTCAACGATAATGATAATTCGTTAATAAATAATTCATTCTTTCTCACCCTTCTTGCGCTTCCAATCTAAAAGTAAGAGGATCACCAACGGCTATGGTAGTCGTAGGTCTACCTTGATATAAAATTAACAGACGCACGCGAGAACTCAAAGTATTCTCTGCTGGGAGATATTCGATTGGTATTGGAGAACCTGATCTGTTGAAACGAACGTATAAAAGCTTTCCATTAGTTAAATTAAACTTAATATTTGAATATACGAAAGGATTATTATGTTTATATGTATTCTGAACGTTAATTATCGAGGTATCATTAAATGGCCTTTGAAAAGATTATTACATTATACTTGGGATCTTTTCTCTTTTTTTTTCCTCCTTTTGTTCTGTTTTTTCTTTTTCTTTTTTTCTCTCTCTCTCTCTCTCTCTCTCTCTCTTTTTTTTCTTCTTAAGAAAAAAGAAGAAAAAGAAACTATTATATCGAAGGTATGTTACTCAGATAATGGATCTGTAAAATTCCTGGAACGTGTTTATAATCGCGATGATAACCTTCTTATATAATACTAATCTAAGACAATGTGCATTGCATTAATCCATAACACGAATTAGATAATCCATTTGCTATTTCCTGTGCAATAGACGATCTTCCGATCGATATGACCTGGCATACCCGGCACCGATGTAGCCGGACGTGACGACAGCTTCACCAGGGCCTCGAAATAGACAGGTAAGATTGAAACGTTTATCTCGTCCGGTTTGTACGTAATCCGAGAACTGGACCACTACGATATTCGTCATTGTGTCCCCGTACTATATGTGTATATATATATATATATATATACGTAAAAAAAAAAAATTAATTAAAAATTATTTTCAATAAATCGTGGATTAAATTTAGTACAAAGGAAAAAAAAAAAAGACATTGTGATTATTCTTACGCGTTGTGTCCCACATTCAGGATAACCTTGAGGTCCACTGATTCGTAGTACGTTAACTGTACCACCGTTACCACGGAAGAAACATCGATCGTAATAGCCGTAAGTGTAAATCCTACCGATGAATCCTTCCGGTGTCCTTAGAGTAAATTCCATTCCGTCCTCGCTACAAACTTGACTCACTGAAAGAAATAATCAATTGTAAAAGGAAAAAAAAAAAAAAAAAGAAAAGAAAAGAAAAGACATCATCTCGTACTTACAACGAACTTGTATAAGACATTATAAAAAAAAAAAAAAAAAAAAAAAAAAAGAAAAGAAAAAAAATTCATTATCAGATAGAATTTTTTTCAAACATTTCATACAATGAATGAATTATTTCAGGATTGTTTGTCAGGTTCGATTTAAAGTTATTCATTTTTTTTCAGCCAAAATATTTTCACGTCGTCGATAGTGCTCTCGACTTACATTAGGAAATTAAAAAAAAAAAAAGAAAAAAAACAGATATCAAATGGGAGATCCATAACGGTGTACTTCTTTGTCTGTTGATGATTCTCATAAATTTTTTATTTATTTATTTATTTATTTATTCATTTTTTATCGAGTCAAATAGACTGGTCATTATTATTATTATTATTATTATTATTATTATTATTATTATTATTATTACTATTATTATTATTATTATCATTATCGTTGTTGTTGTTTATTAATGAATTTTACCATCGAGACATTCTCCATCAGCACCTTGTCTTCCATTATTTCTTTCATAAAAATCATAATCAGATCCGGTGTCATAATAAATTGGATTTCCCATGTCCATGTCTCTGGAATCACGATCGCTGAGTTCACAATTGTCTCTTTCGGCTCCGTAAGGTGCAGCGTAAGGACGATAATTGAAGGATCTGCATACGAAATCCCTAGCATCCGCACATTCTCTCTCACATTGTGCTAAGGATGAAGCTGTTGTATATCTTCTAACGAAGGGTTTTCGTACTCTTGTGTGCGGTCCAACTTGTCGGAAATTATCCTGTTCGTCGCATCTTGAGATTAAAGGTGGCCGACCTATTATAGGGCCTCCACTTGTACCAAATGGTCTGGTATTGTAAACTCCACCTTCTCCTATGTAACCACCACCGATTATACCACCAGAATCGCTACCATATCCATTGTATCCACCTGGACGTGTTGATCCATAATGTGGACGTTCGACTGGATGATTTTGAGGACCTCGTACGTCATCAATAAATCCATGCGCATAAACACCATGTCCGTTTCCTGGGTACCTATGGAAAGATGTTCATATAAAAAAAAAAAAAAAATATGTATATATATTGTAATTTTATAATAATATAAATAAAATAAAATTTTAATTTATATATATATATATATATATATATATATTACTATATAATTAAATTTATACTTTTATTTATATAATTTATATATATATATATACATCGCGTGTGAGTAAAATACCTTATGATTTATTAACTGACCTACTAGGGTAATCCTTATCAGGATATCTATCACCTACAGGATATCTGTCTCCGGTAGGTCTACCCACGTTAGAAGGATATCTATCTAATGAATCTTCAGGAACAGGATAACGATCTATTGCCGTTGGATAACGTTCACCATCCGTTGGATAACGTCCTGGAGAAATTGGATATCTGCCTGTTGGTGCAGTAGGATATCTTCCACCACTAATTGGATATCTTTCTGGTATAATAGGCTCTGGAACAGGATATCTATCGCTTCCTATTGGTCGACGATCTCCTCTCATTGGGTAACGATCTGGATATCTATCGTTAATTGGATAACGATCACTAGTAGGATAACGATCTCCTGTTGGATAACGATCTCCTGTTGGATAACGATCTCCTGTTGGATAACGATCGTTAATAGGATATCGATCACTAGTAGGATAACGATCTCCTGTTGGATAACGATCATTAATAGGATATCGATCGTTAGTAGGATAACGATCTATTGGATAGCGATCGTTTACTGGATAACGATCACCAGATCCTGGATATTGATCGTTTATTCCTGGTGTACCTATTGGATATTTCGTGTCTGGATATCTATCAGTTTGTGTTGGATAACGATCTGGATAACGATCAGGATAACGATCTGGATATCGATCTGGATAACGTTCTGGATATCTTTCTGGATAACGATCGGGATAATTGTCTGGATAACGATCTGGATAACGATCTGGATAACGATCTGGATGACGATCTGGATAACGATCGGGATAACGATCTGGTTTTACGGTGCCCGAATAACCTTTGTCGTAATCGTCTGGATATCCTAAAAGTAATAATATAACTATCGAAATATATAATTATTTTTATTAGAAATAAAATCATTATATGGGGATAATATCTTTCTGACCTGGTCTACCCAAAGAAGGTCGACCAAAATTTGTATCTTGTCCTAAAGGATCTGGCCTATATCCGGGAGTATCTCGATCACCATCCAAGTATTGATCTGTTTATATATAAAGCAAACAAACCAAAAATATATAAATACATATACTTTTTGCTTTTATAAAAAAAATAAATGTTTACATCGGTATCATTCTAATGAATTATTAAACGTACGCATAAGATTCTCGTAATAATCATAATCCGCATCATAAATGATCCTATGTCCGTCACGTTGATTGAATCGGCTCAATCTACAAGTATGATAATGTTCGGAATATACCGCACTTCGACATTGAAAACTCGTTTGTCTTAGACATTCATCGAGGCACTCGCTTAAACTACGTCCAGTTATTTCCGAATGAAATTCTCCGCTTAACCGAGAATTTCGATAACGTTGAAAGGCTGTGTCCGGTCGTCTTCCATCAGAGAATAGATGTGAGGTTGAACTGCTATCCGGATATTCGGAACCACGTGCTATGGACGGATCTACGTTTCGTAAGTAGGCATTGGTATGATAAGTGATAAGAATATCTTATGATACTTTCATCCAATGAAATCTGAACCTTAATTAATTTTACTTCATATTTCTTTTTTTTCTTTTCTCTCTCTTCTTCTTTTTTTTTTTTTTTCTTTTTTTTTTTTAACTTTTAATCAAATAAATTAACACTTTACAATAATCTTAATTGAAACTTTATATGATCTAATAAATCTATCTAATTACTTACGATTGTCCAAGCAAACCAAGTCATAAAAATGATGACTGGGACTACTACTGATTCCGATGTCATCTTTTTGCGAAACTGAATCCTCCTCAGAGATAACGCATTGACGCGTTTGTTCGTCAAATTCAACGCTACGGCAGAAATATTTGTCGGCACGAAGACAAAGTGCCTGACACTCGTCAAGGGTAAGATTTGTATAAATGTCGACTTCAAATGGGCCACGAAGTCGTTTGTTCTCTTCTTTGACGAACACTGCTAGACCGTCGCAACGACGTTCGGCTAAATTGATTTAATGAAAGAGAGAGAGAAAAAAAAGAAAATGAGAAAAAAATTGTTAGAGAGAATATAAATGATTTTTATTTCTTTATGTTTTTTTTTTTTTTTTTTTTTTTTAAATATTCATACCGTTCAAACAAGTGTTCTCCAAGTAATCAGAATTAGGATCGTCCTCTAATAATTCAGGATGAGTTCTTCTAGTGAAACGACTCAGAGAACAACTTCTTAATGCAGTGTCATATGTCGCTGATCGACATACGAAACTGAACTCGTTCAAGCATCTGACGAGACAAGTAGTTAGTAAAGAAAAGAAAAGAAAAGAAAAGAAAAGAAAAGAAAAGAAAAAAAGATAAAACGTTTTACGTCGAATAGAAAAGTGAAATTATTATTAACGATACCTATCTTCGCATTCAGTTCTATTGGCAGCACTGACTTCCTTTAAATCGGTCAAAGGAAGCTTCAGCTTCTTTCTTGGATGCCTTTCGAAGACGTATCGACGATTTGGACATTCTCTTTCTATTCTGTTCGCTAATATCATATTAAAAGAATTTCTTATCAATTAATTTCATTTCGATTACGATTGAGAGATGAAATTTTTTCATCTACGATGAAGTTCCTTTTTTCCTATTTTTTTTTTTTTTTTTTTTTTTTTTTTTTTTTTTTTTTTATTTCATTCGTTTTTTTTCTTGCCCCTATCCATCCCCCCCCCCCCCCCTCCCCCACATCATCTCTAAATACTCACACGTGAGACAAACTTCCGTAAAATGAACACTGTTTGGAACCAACATCAGATTTCCAATGCCTTCGGGCTGTGCTTGTTCTCTTGTCAGGTAACAGGTACTCTCTTCATATTCAGCAGCTCCACTGAAGGACGCTATTCTGCTACCAGGTTGAAAGTCGAAACTAGTACATGCTCGTACCAAGTTATTGGTAGCTGTTCTATCTCTCAGGCATAGCTCTTGACATTTTTCCAGCACTCTAAAGGGTGGTGCAGAGTCCCTGACCTGTTGCGAACGAGGAAACGAGTAGGTACAATTTTGACGTTCATGTGTAATCTATTGTCATTAATAATGAGAATAGAATTGTTTATTAAAAGAAAAAAAAGATGGAAAAAAAAAATAATAATAAAAGAATAATATCATACCACATCGTCGTCGAATCCCTGAAGTTGTTGATCAGGTAATCTTTCGTAAACAACTCTGCCAATACCTCCGTTACATGTTGTTTGGGCTGAAAACAATTACGATGAGTCATTTGGGAACGATTATCGCGTCAACCTTTTCTTTATTTTTTTTTTTTTTTCGTTTCCTTTTCTTTTTCTTTTTCGTAAAGAAGAAAGAAAGACAAAAAAAGAAAAAAAAGATTCAAGTTATATTCCCTCGCGGGATAAATTCAGTGGATCACAGAATAATTCCGATTTTATCTATGCCATATTTTCGTGCCATAAGTGGTACGGACGAGCGTACAATAGGCGAAACAATTTCGCAAGCATACGTGACATCATTTGATCCATATCCACGAGCTCTGTGCGTCCTGCCGTCGATACGGAACGCTCGCTATTCGTCCAGCAATGCAATTGAATTCGTCGATTTCAAATTCCAAAAGAAAAACGAACGTACGCATATCCGCGAGGACGCGTCATATTCGAGAATTCATGGTATATTCTTTTTTCATTTGTTTCCCCTCTCATAAATTCCTTTTTTTCACAACTCACCGTTTATTAAATTTGATATAAACAACGGGATGACGACGATGATGATTCTTAATGGATTGCTCGTGATCATCTTGGTTTTATTTCTCTTTTTTTCCCCTCCTTCGTTTCTTTTTTTTTTTTTTCTTTTTTTTTTTTTTTTCTTAAGGGTGAATAATTCAAACGTCAAGTTGCCATTCCATTGGCAATGGTTCCCTATGAAAAAATACACGAAAGAGAAAAGAGGATAAATTAGAAAAATATTGAAACATAATATTTCATTTATATTGTCAATTATTATTATATTGATATTATATTTTGTGTGACTAATGTAAACCATGGAGGATAATGGATGGCTAATAATGTAATGGCTGAAAGTTGGAAGCACGCTTCGATGCCTTTACGGGCGTATTCTGATCCCTTTTTACATTGTTATTGCGTAGGAATATACGTTGATGTATCGAACATTATAGAAATATAGTATGTAATCCCATAAGAGACGTACGAGTGTTTATGAGGTGTTCAGGGTGAGTGCACTTTAGGAATTTTACAAAAAATAAATACTTCGATTGTATTTGTACGATATTCTCCAAGTATTATTTACGATTACACTCGATTGAGAAATAATCGATTAGACAAAGTTTTTCTTTTTTCAATTCAACACAAATTTTTAAGATAAAGTTTTTTTTCTTATAAAATCGATTGAAAAAATATTCCGTGTTAGATCTTTTTTCTTCTTCTCTTTAATTTCTTTTTTTTTTTTTTCCAATCGAAACCAATAATCAAACGTAGAAATTTATCTTTAAAATTTAAATACGTGTATTAATAAATTTAGAAAAAAATAATTATCGTCCTACGTGAGAATATCTATCCATCCAATTTAATCCACCAGCGGCGGAGGCGTTGGATGATGATGGTGCTCGTTAACTACGTTATGGTTTATCGCCTTTGTGATCACGTAGGTGTCCCACGTAAAATTACAACGAAACACTCTCCCCCCCTCTCTCTTTCTCTCTCTCTCTCTCTCTCTCTTTTTCGAAAGAGTAAATTACAATAATCCTTTGCATTCAATATCGTTGATATTATTCGACGTATGAAAAGAAGAGGTGGAACGTTAACTATTAGATATTTTTGAATAAATTATATGTTTCGTGTGTTAGTATATTTTCAATAGATGCAATTCATGTATTTTTATTTTTTTTTTTTTTCCATTTCTTACGAATCACGTAAATTTTTTGAAAAAGGTAAAATCTGTCTATAAAAGCTTAACGTGCGTGAGCATATTGCAGAGTTACGAGACATATATATATATATATATATATATATATATATATATATATATATATATATATTTGAAAAAAAGGAAGAAACTTTACAGTGAAAAAAAGAGAGAGGAAGAGAGAGAAAGAGAGACAGAGAGAGAGAGAAAGAGAGAGTGAGATAACAATTTTTGCGAGAGCTTTTGTTACCAAATGATACAACGAAGCTTAGCTCATAAAAGGAGTTCTATTGTTGCAGTGCTTTGAACTCTGTCATACTACGCGAGTAGTATTGTTACGCGTATACCCGTACCGAATCAGGAACGAATTCGATTACTATAGTGTATGTGCGCGCGTGCATGCATACGTGTTCGTGTATGCTTTTTCCGTGTATATATGTGTCGTTGATGTTAATGGGACATTCGCACGCAACGATAAATTATAATGGTCCGTCGTGCGATATTAATTTGCATGTTGAATTAATTTGATTATTATTACATAAGTTAAAAGCATTAGAAGTATAAAAGGATCAATTGATATTTCGAATCTTGATCGAGTCAATGAAAGCATTTTTAAAAATCTTTGATCTTTTATTTTCTGAATATTTCAACGAAATCCTCCTTCCAATTAGAGGATTAGGAGGATATAAAGTTTATCAAAAATTAAGAAAGAGAAAAAGAGAGAAAGAGAGAAGAGGAATACTTAAACAAAAAAAAAAGAAAAAAAAAGAAAAAGAAAAAAGAAAAATAAATAAATAAAAGAGAAGAAGAGTTGAACAAGCTTCCTCTTACCTTTCCTAACTTATTCCTACGAAAAGGGTTCTTCTCTTTTAATAAAAAATTTGTCGATCAACGATGAAAAAAACTGAATGCCATTTGAAGCACTCCGTAAAAGCGACTTGGAGACGTTGGGGTTCGGCTAAGGGAGTCCAGGGAAGGAGGTGAATGAATGGATAATAAGGCTCTCGTTCTCCGATATCGTCGTCTTCGTCGTCGAGTTTGTGAAGGAAGATGTTAAAACGTAATGATCGGGTTTCGATCTCTTCTAACGTCCAGCTCGACTAGCACCTGTAATCAAACTGACGGTCAAAAACAGTGCGAACGGTGGAAATAATGGAAGCCGTACGTTGGTACGTAGGGGGATAGGAGGGAATGGAGGGAAAGGAGGGAGAGGAAATATACATCGTCCCGATGAATGGTCACGGAGACGAGCCGTAGGGGGCAGAGCAATGATGTCGAGAGACAGATCAGAGAGTACGAACGAACGAACGAACGAACGAACAGACAGTCATCGCTGTTCTCTAAGTGTAGATAACGTTTGAAAAGAGGCGCGGTGTTGATCCCCCACAGTTCCGAGTTCTCTGGCCTTGTGCCCAACGGAAGTAAGTATCACCCATTGTGTCCGGTTTCCGTGGGGCCATCCGGGAAAACGTACTGACTCTTCTAGGGGACATGACGTACTACACTATGTCGTGTCCTGTTGTCGATGATGTCGATCGACTGACTACTCTCATTCTCTTTCTATCTTTCTCTCTCTCTCTCTCTCTCTCTCTCTCTCTCTCTTTTTCTCTTTTATGACTCGTTAGGCGGAATCATGGATTAGAGATTTTCAGCCGAGGTCAACCTACCTCGACGATCGAGGACCACCACCACCATCACCATCGCCATTACCATCACCATCGTCACCAGAGCTCATCGTGGTCAAACATGATTTACGTGTTGCGCTCCATCGCTTTCAACCCCTTTGATCTTTCCTGAACTGTGTCCAGAGAATAGAAGGCGGACGACCCACGGTGGGACTGGTCCCCTTGTGGTCTTCGAATAATTATGTTTGCGGCGAGGTCATTCGATGCCTTTATTTTGTATAATTTATGAACATCTACTTTAATCGTTTGCCTATCTCTCTTTCTTTCTCTCTGTCTATCTATCTCTCTTGTCAATTATTCGCACGTTAGGGAAATCATTTCTAATGCAGAATATGTAATTCACTATCTCCCCATCTACAGAAGTTTACAAATTTATTTTGGTTAATTTACATTTGTAACAAATAGTTTAATATATTCCCGATATTCAAGTTTGACTTTGAATACTTTTTCTTTTGTCGATATATCGTTGTATAATATGTATATATTATAATGAGATCATTCTTTCGTACATATAAATAAAAAAGAAAAAAGAATAAAGATAGAAGAAAGAAAAAGTAAAAGAATGAATTTATCCATTTGTTTTATACATTACGATTCTTTTATATTTACGGTGAATCGTGTTTTCGAGTATTCATGAACGTGGAAACTGCGGAATTATGGATTATTCAGGTTTCTGCATGAGCTCAGATAGGACAATCGTATTGATTTCGTCAAAAGCAGAATACATTCCATTGCGTCAATATAGTTACATTTATATATATATATATATATATATATATATATATATATATATTGTTTAACCTATAAATAATATACTTTCGAAACCATTTGATTATAATGGATAATATATTAACACCAACATTTTCAATATCATTTCATTTGATTTGTTCGATTTTATAGAAATATTTCGACATATTCTCATATATTTATATATATATATATATATACACATACGTAATGGATATTTGAATTTCAACAAATAAAAGAGAAGAAAAAGAAAAAACGACGAACAAACGAAACGAAAGAAAACAAACGAATGAAATATTAAAAAAGAAGGAAGGTCGACTGACTGGCTACGAGGCTTCTTGCGCATACGGTATGCGCGCGCATTTCGTTTATACGCAGCCATCTTGAAGAAATTCCAGTTGGTTGTCAGTAAGACAGTGTTGTAAGGTGTATACTTGTTTGTTAGACAACGTAAGGTGGTTAAAGTAAGTCGACGATGTATTATATTAATCGATAATCCATAATTAATAGTAAATATCGTTTAGTAGTATTCTTATCCTCAGACGAAACTTATGTCGCACAGAATGTCGTCGTTCCTGATACTCGTCCAAGCACCGTTTTAATTATTTTTCTAATGTAGACATGGAAGATATCGTGAAGGTATTATTATTAATTATAATTATATGATTACATTATTCATTTATTTATTTTTTGTTTTTGTTTTTGTTTTTTTTTTTCTTATTACGGCTTGTATACGATCGAAAATGATTATATAAGCAATTGAATTTACGCGCCATTAGTGCATGCGCCTTAAACGCCCTCCATGATATCAAGCGTTGAACGTCGGGACGCTTTGGATCCTGTCAGCTGATACCAAGATGCGATTAAGTTTTCATCGTGAGCCTTGATGGTGGTATTTTGTTTGTTGTAATATATAACACCCATAAGATACTAAAGTTTCTTCTGAATTATACTTTTATCCTTGGTGTATCCTGTATAAAAAAAAAAAAAAACGTTTTTATAAAGTTATTAGGTAAGAGATACTTATCGATTTTATGTAAATAGTTCTAATTTAGTTTTGCATAAACGAATATCGATTTGCTATTAAACCAGCTTAGTTTAGTTTTAATTGTAATCAGCATGATATACGCGATCAGGATTGGATTTTTTACTTTTTGAAATAACGATAGTAGAAATGTATACGTTAATATTGTGTCATCGAGCATTTCTTTCTTTTGAGGTTAAGAACGTAAGAATATTATTAAGATTGTTTTTTTTTTTTTTCTATTGATTTCCTTCTTAATGACAATCCTTCGTATTTTATTTTTCTAGAGTTGGATCGATAAGGATTTTGTACAAGCTTGAACGATATATATATAAAACAAGAAAACTAAAATGTCGTTAAGCGCAGGTAATTATTATATTTCTTAATATTACAAACATTTAATATAATCCTTTTATATGATTGCTTTTTCATATTTCCTATAACGTACACAATTTTATTCATAATTTTAGATATATCCACGGCCCTTCACTTGCTCGAGCATGTTCAAGAACGTGTAGAAGATTGTGACGATCCAAAATTACAAATGCATACCACCCAAGATCTCAAATCATTAATTTCCTTATTGGAAGATCCCGTATTTCGAAGTATAGTCACCATACAAGATTCTTTGCTTGAATTAAATAGTCAATTAGGACAACATCCATCCATTCTTCCTGGAGATTTTGATATTAATATCAGCGGGCAATTAGAGCTTTCTGTTCCAAATACTCCTGTGCAACCTTTAGGACCAATTGCTTATCAAGATTTATATCCGGATAGTAGCGAATTGGATGATCAAAGAGTACCAATTGCTCCATTGTTACATAGCAGCAGCGAAGACACCAGTGCACAGGTAGGTTAAGAATTTTCCTCCCCCCCCCCCCCACCCA
>NC_062200.1:1572059-1574559 GCF_912470025.1 Vespa velutina | reverse complement strand
TTTTCTTTAATTTCCTTCGATCGATGAATGAAATGAAAAAAGACAAGAGAAAAAAACAAGAACTTTTATATATACAATATATATATATATATATATGTATGCAAAGTAGATCATCTCGAAAAATTAATCTTAAAATATCGAAAGAAAATATTCATGGGACGAGTTTCGAAGGAATTCCCGCGCAAATTTAAGTAGGTTGTACCGAGGTTACGAGTGAATTTTTAATGTTTGACGAAAGAGTACGAACACACACACACATACATAGATATACATACGCAGAGAAAAGAAGGTGCACCCACACATATATATATATATATATATATATATATATACTCGTATGCATATAAAATAGAGTTAATTTTTCTTTCTACGTATATGTGTACGTTATATATATATATGTGTGTCGTTGATAATAAGAGAGGAAGAGACTGAACACACCATCGTATTGCGAATACTTGTCCTCGATATTTCCAGTTCGTGTGGCAATCGTGTGACGAAGTGGGCCGCGACAGTAGTAGTACCTTTCCGGTACGAAGCGTCATCTGTGAAAAGTCGACTAGACTTTATCGTGGACGTGACTTCATTCGGTCAGATTGAACGTGTCCCTAAGCTAACACACAAATGTTAGGAGATAAAAATAAAAAAAAAGAGGGAACGTGAAAGAAAGAGAGAGGGAGAGAGAAGGAGAAGGAGAATGACAAAAAATAAATCTAAAAAAAGACAGGGAGAGATAGAGATGGATGTATATATATATGTGTGTGTGTATGTGTGTGTATGTGTGTAGAGAGAGAGAGAGAGAGAAAGAGAGAAAAGCAATCAGCTTTTGTTTAATTCACAAGCTTAGATAAACTAACGTTTTGATCGTAAGATTTTCTCTAAAAAAAAAAAAAAAAAAAAAAAGAAAAAAGACAAAGAAAAAAATAAAGGAACAAAAATGTTATCTTTATAGAACATAAATGTTTTGGATCATTCTGTATAAAATACTTTCTCTCTCTCTCTCTCTCTCTCTCTCTCTCTCTCTCTCTCTCTCTCTCTCTCTCTCTCTCTCTCTCTTTTTCTCGTTTTTTCTCTCTAAGTAGTATTATCAATGAGTGATCAGCCAAAGCCGTAAACTCTCGTGTGCACATGAGAGGAATAAATAATCTTAATAATCTCTATCTCGGAAAGCGCACAAGCGAAGTGGAAAATTTTTTTTAATTTTTTATTATCCACATATAACTTACAAGAATTTACTATTTTTATTTACTTATTTTTCTTTCAATTGTTATAATAAATTTTTTACGACCGAAAATATATTTAAAACTCTCTTTGATAATATATATATATATATATATATATATATATATATATATATTATAAACTATTATAAAATATATACTTACGATTACTTATTATTTTTATAATAATAATAATAATTATTATTATTATTATAAATTTTTTTTCATTTTTCTTTTTTTTTTTTTTCTGAATGATCTGAATACGTACAATAGATGAGTCATAGTGAGAGAGAGAGAGAGAGAGAGAGAGAGAGAGAAAGAGAGAGAGGGAGAGACACGCAAAGTACCGAAGGATAAGAAATTTTCGTGGTAGATAAATTTGACGATAAGCAAATAGAAAAGTATGTTCAGGACCTTATCGGCAAAATAGGGAAGAAAGGGGAAAGGAATTCCCCTTTTCGCTTCTCGAAGCGAAGAGAATGTTTTCGATGGAGTTGAGAAAAGATGTGTATGCCGTTTCGTTCTAACGTTTTATCGTCTTCTTGGATATAAAAGCGATGACGCGTCGTTGAGCTCGAGCCGTCACTATCAATGATGGATAACGTTCCCTCATCCAAAATATTGAATAAGAATCATTCTCAAAGTATATCTACCTTTTTCTTCCTCCATTTATTCTCCTTCTTCTTCTTCTTTTCTTTTTTTTTTACGCTATTTTTCTTCCTTTCGATAAAGAAATATCGAACCGTTGATGTTTATTCGTTTAAAACAATTTTCTTTTTTTTTTTTCTTTTTTTTTTTTTCTTTTCTTTAATACAACCAACTTATTCAATTTTATCAATTTATTATCTTTTCAACGAAGAGAGTTAACTATTATTTTCTTTCATTTATATAGATTTTTAAATCAAACAAATTTAAGGAAAATATTTATTGTAGGTATCTCTTTCTCTGTCTCTCTCTCTCTCTCTCTCTATATATATATATATATGTATATATATAATAGTTAACCGAAATGAAAGACACATATTTTTATATATTTATCCACGTATTTAAATAAAGTTATAGTAAATATATATATATATATATTATATTATATTATATTATATTAGAGAAAATTTCAATTTTTTTATGAGATTTTTAACTGTGTCAAGAAACGTAAAAGAAAAAAAAAATATATATATATATCGGTTTTCTTTCTTTTTTTTTTTTTTTTTTATTCTTTAATTTCAAACACGAAAGTAATCTCGTTAAAACGTCGAGAAGATAGAGATCAAAGGCAACGATGT
>NC_062200.1:1559559-1567059 GCF_912470025.1 Vespa velutina | reverse complement strand
GAAGACATTTACGATGTCCCACTGACCTATATAATTTCATTCAAATTAGGTCGGTGACACACTGACCTACATAAATTCTGAGAATTTACGCTGTCCTACTACTACTACTTCTACTATTACTACGAACAGCTGTACTATACGAATTATGAATGAAAATCTTTCGAAGACGATATTTTCGAAACGAAAAGTCATACAGACTTGAAAAAAACACCATTTTCAAGCATATTTTATTCTTTATTTGTTTAAACAATGCAATAATATTGTTATAATAAAATCGTTTTTGTTAATAATTTTTTTAATTGAATTTTTTTCTTTTAATTGAATTTTCGGAACGAAAAATCGTAGAGACTTAAAAAAAACATTGTTTTCAAGCGTATTTTATTCTTTATTTGTTTAAACAATGCAATAATATTGTTATAATAAAATCGATTTTGTTAATAGTTAAAAAAATTTTTTTCTTTTTCTTGAATTTTCGAAACGAAAAATCGTAGAGACTTGAAAAAAAAAATACCGTTTTCAAGTGTATTTTATTCTTTATTTGTTTAAACAATTCAATAATATCGATATAATAAAATCGATTTTGTTAATAATGTTTAAAATTGAATTTTTTCCTTCGAACGAATGTTCGTAACGCAAAGTCGTAGAGACTTGAAAGAAACACAGTCTTTAAGCGTATTTTATCCTTTATTTGTTTAAACAATGCAATAATATCGACATAATAAAATCGATTTTGTTAATAATTTTGAAAAACTTGGCCAATTCTTTTTTTTCTTTTTTTTTCCTTTTCCTTTCTCGTAACAAGAGGACATAACTTGTGATGATATTATCTAAATTTTATTATTTCAATGTATTGTTTATAAAAAAAAAAAAAAAAAAAAAAAAAAAAAAAGAAAAAAGGATAAAAAATTTATTAATGCTCGACAATGTAAGGAATTGAATGATCGAAAATTCCAAAGATTTTCTTTTCGTAATAAGGATTTCTACGCTTACTCTGTACTTTCTCAGGGCTTATCCTATATCATTATTATACCCGTTGAATAATGGTATAAGGTAAACGGAGAATAATGATGCAATGTAAGCTGAGAAACCATCACTCTCCCTGCCATAATTTAATCGCGTCTATATGGTTTCGTAGTAAAATTTAAATGAAAATCTCTTTTAAACTAATAATTTTTTCTATACGCATACGTTTATAACTTTATAATCGATATGTGTTTTAAATACATATGTATTTATATGAAATCTTTTCGGACAATTCAATAATAATAATAATTAATAATAATAATAATAATAATAATAATAATAATAAAAGAAATTTTTGTTTCAGCGATGGTCGTTTGTTAGAAGGTGATCAAATATTGGCGATAGATGGACAACCTTTAGACTCGAATATCTCTCACGAGCAAGCAATTTCGATCCTTCAGAAAGCTCGTGGTCTTGTCGAGTTGGTCGTAGCAAGAAGCACCCAAGGTATTTTAATAATATCTCCTTTCATGCTTTAACGTGATCTTTTTTCTTTTTTTTTTTTTCTTTTCTTTTCTTTTCTTTTCTTTTTTCTTTTTTCTTTTTTTTTTTTTATCATGATCTCTAATAACGAAACTGAAATGTCCATTTAAACGATATCAAACAATAAGATTGTCGTTTCAACGTGAAATTTATTTTAACAAATTAACAGGAAATCTTTTCAAACTATATATCATGAGATTTATTATAGATCATTCGTTTGATTGTTCCTATATAGAGTAATTAAATCGTAACCTAAACGTGTCAATGTAATAGTTAAATTAAAAACTAAATATCTCTTTTTCTCTATGTGTGCGTAAGATTTGTTATAAATCATCCACATGATTGTATATGTGTGTGTGTGTGTGTGTGTGTGTGTGTTTTTTGATTTATCAATTAAATTAGAACGTAAACGTTTCAAGGAGATTTATTATATAGATCACGTTCATGCGAACGTGTTCTTATGTAGTAGTTCAATCGAAACCTAAACGTATCCTATGAGAATTATTATGGATCATTCACGTGTTTCTTCCTTATATAATAGTCAGAATTGAATGGATAGTTGGTTATATGCAAATGCTCTTAGATATTTCTTCTATTTCTTTTATTTTCTCAATGTTACATTCTTGTCTTACGAAAGCTTTTATCATGAGCTTTTATTTTGCCAAAAGTATTATACAGTAGTCAGAGTCGTATGCTATTCTGATTTTAATCTTTGAATCCAATTCTACTTCAGTACATATTTCAAATATATATATATATATATATATATCTCAGCATTCCAATTTCTTTCTATTTTTATCCTTCTTTCTTCCTTTAATTTTTATTTTTCGATTTATCGTCCTTTGATAAATTCAATCTCATTTTATTTATATTCTCGACTTTTTTCTTTTCTCTTTTCTTTTCTTTTTACTTTTTTTTTTCTCTTTCTTTTTTTTTTTTTTCTCGTAAAATTTAATTTTACGATCGATATATAAGTAATTGTATATTTCACATAATTGTCCATCCAAAGAGAATTTTTTCTGAGACTTAAATAAAACTTATTTATTTATCAATCTCTCACACATACACACACAGAAATATTTATTTATTATAATACTGATTTTTTTTTTTTTTTTTTTCTTTGAAAGATGTACTTATCAACATTTGTTTTCTTTATTTTTAATAATCATTTTCATTTTTTATTCTCCTTATTTCTTAACAGTTTATCCCTTATTATCAATATTATTCATTATACAGTCTTTGCGTTTTAATTTGTATATTAAAATAATTATGCCTTTTGTAATCCTATTGTTCATTCAAGAGCTTAGCCAAGATAGAATTAAAGTAATATATGTTTTTTTTCTCTCTCTCTCTCTCTCTCTCTCTTTTTATGTCTTTCTCTCTGAATGCAAGTTCGTATACTGTCGTGCGATTTTAATTAGATCCCAGCATAATGTAAATTAATGCATATGAAAAAAATGTACTGTCTCTCTCTCTCTCTCTCTCTCCCCCTCTCTACCTCCCCTTCTCTCCCTCCCTTTCTCCTTCCCTATCTTGTCTGATGAAAAGAGTTAGTTCATAGTCCCTTCGCAGAAAATGGAATCCAGTCGAATAGAATAAAAGCTGAGCGTCCTGTCGATTGGAAGAAGATTGCTTCCGACGTGTGAGAAAGAGAGAGAGAGAGAGAGAGAGAGAGAGAGAGAGGGAGAGAGAGAGAGAAGAAGAAGAAAAGAGTGACAGAGAAAAAGATAGAGACGGAGACAAAGATAGAGAGAAAAGTTCTTCTATTTCTATCTAATGGCTTTGCCAAGATAAAGGAAAAGAGACTTTCCACATTTTCAATCGAGCCTTATTGAAATTCATATAATTTTATTAGACATTGGGAATTCTTTGCCGACGGATGAATTGTCCGGAGGTTCGAGTTCGACAGCGGCCGCAGGAGCAGCAGCAGCCGTCTGTACTGCGGGGAACAACAACAACAACAACAACAACAACAACAACAATAACAATCAAATTGGCTCGGACAAAGATCAGTCGGTGTCAGTGTCGTCGATTGTCACACCAGCAGCAACACCTAAATCAAGTCAACCTGCTAGTAACACCTCTGCAGCAACACCAACGCCAACGCCAACACCAATACCTACACCAACTTCCACACCGATACCCGGCACCGTTCACGGAGACCTCGTCATCGAAAGGAGCCCTTCCGCTGTCAGTGACGCCTCCAAGAGTGGCCCTGACATGGTGGTAAGTATATTCAATTCGTTTATTTTTCGCTTTTTTCTTTTCTTTTTTTTCTTTTTTTTTTTTTTATATCGTCGCGTAAAAAAAAATAATTTTTATTTCACGCATCTATCTAAATAAAACGAAATGATTGTTTTACGATTTATTACGTCCAAGAACGTTTTATACTTTCACCGTATTTCTATTTTATCTTTTCGATGAATTGTACGTCCTATGGAAAAAAAAAAAAAAAAAAAAAAAAAAAAAAAAAAATTAATCGTTAGGATAACTTATTTTTGTTCGATATATATATATATATATATATATATATATATATTTTTTTTTTTTTTTCTTTTTTTTTTTTTTGCTTCGATATAATATGCAGCAATTAAAAAGAGAAAGCCGAAGAAAAATTTGAAGAACGTAGAAAGTCATTAAAAATCCATTAACCATGCGTACGACGTAATCGTTGGATCGTTATAAAATTCGAATTTTTTTTATCGAAGTACGTAAAAAAGAAAAAGTACCTTTAAAGATTTTCTTTTTTCTCATCTTTACCTTATTATTACCTCTTCCCTATCTTTTTCTTTTTTCTTTCTTTCTTTCTTTTTTTTTTATCAGCAGGATATCTCTCTCTCTCTCTCTCTCACTCTCTATTCCACACTCCTTTCATTCTAGCTACCTTACGACTTTTTCCCAACTCTCCTTATCCTATATCTCCTTATTCTTCTCCTCCACGTCCCTCCCCCTCCTCCTCCTCCTCCTCCTTCTTCTCCTCCTTCTTCTCCTCCTTCTTCTTCACTATCTCCACCTTTTTTTTTTCTTTTTCACACAAAGTTTCCCGGGTTTTTCCGAAATATTACTTCGCGTCACTTGGAATTTATCTTCAACCCTATTACGTTATTTTCTTTATCTTTCTATTTTTTTTTTCTTTCTTTTTTTTTTTTTTTTTTTTTTTTTTTTTTATTTTTTCTTCTTTACTTTTTTGTCTATCCTCCTTTGTTCATGTTTTTCTTTTATTTTCTTTTATACTATTTACTCTTCCATCTATTCTCTCTTGCTTATGTTTTTCCATTTAATTAGTTAATAAATTTGTTTTATTTATTTTTTAATTTTTTATCTCCATTTCTCCATTATTTCTCTTTTTCTCTTTGGAAGAAAACACGTGTCAGAGATTTTGGACGAAATTTTCTTTTTCAAATACGTTCAAATTAACTTGTTACGGTGCGAACAAATCCGTGCTCGTTCGTTTTACTCTTACGTTGTTGAAAATGAAGAAGGGAAATTACTCTTGGGACTTCGTTAATTAGTATTTTAATTATTTCCTTTAACCCGAACTTCATTATTACTTGACTGACAGGAAATATATTTCAAAAAAAAAAAAAAAAATAAATAAATAAATAAATAAAAAATAAAGTAAAATACATAAATAAATAAATGAGAAGAAATTGAAAAAAAAAAATCAATGAAATAAGAGGAGAATGATAAGAGAGAAAAAATAAGAAAAAGATTGAATAAATAAAAGAATAAAATTAAAGTTAGTATAAAAATTTCTTAAATAAAAGTTTCTCTATGTGCCTTATTATACTTCGTTCGTGAACGATTATTTTCGTCCTTTTACTTCTTTTTTTATTTTTTATTTTAGTTTTCTTTTTCTTCTTCTTCTTCTTCTTCTTCTTCTTCTTCTTCTTTTTTTCTTTTTCCTTTGCTTCGTTCCTTCCGTCGTTCTCTTCCTCTTCCTCTTCCTCTTCCTCGTCGTCGTCGTCGTCTTCTCGACGACGATAACGAGCAAGGAAATCGTATTATATATCGTGGACGTGGAACGACGTGATTTGCTATGGCTAAAAGTTGCAAACGTTGAATCATCAAATTTTATTTCCCTTTTACGTGATCATAATCAAAATAAATCTCTTCGATCGTTATCCATTAACGATTACAATAAGATATATATATATATATACATTTTTTTTCTTTTTTTTTTCTAATAAGTTATTATATTTATAGTACGAAATGGAACAACAACAATATAAATGTTACCTTCGACATAATCCTTATGTTAATTGTAAAAAAAAAAAAAAAAAAAAAAAAGAAAAAAAAAAACAAATAAAAAGAGAAGAGAAAAAAAAGAAAGAAAAGAAAAGAGAAAAAGAAATGTCAAAAACATTAATTAATATTTCATATTAAATCATTAACATTATCAAATTATTAATTTAATTGTTTAATTATTTAACATTATCCTTATATTTCGTACGATATAAAAAAAAAAAAAAAAGGGAGAGAGAGAACAAAGAAGAAGAAAAAAAAAAGAGGGGAAAATTGTATCGTTTTTAATTAATTAATTTAATTAATTCAATACCTATGTGTAATCACATTTCCTTTAATTAAATAAATGAGTAAATAAATAAATAAATAAATAAGAAAAAGGGAATAAAATTGAAGGAAAAGAAGAAGGGAAATGAGGGGAAAAAAAGCGAAAGGAAGGGAGAAAATTCGCTCGTTTATAAATTATAATTTTATGAATTATGTTTGTTATAGCTGAACACGGAATGGGCGCAGGTAGAAGTGATAAACCTTATCAATGATGGCAGCGGTCTTGGATTTGGGATTATCGGAGGCCGTAGCACAGGCGTCGTCGTCAAGACCATCCTTCCCGGAGGCGTCGCCGATCGCGTGAGTATCCAATCGAAAGGAACTATCTATATATCTATCTATCTATCTATCTATCTATCTATCTATCTCTCTTCATTCTTTAGCCCTTTGATCCTTTTGATCCTCCTCCTTCAATCTTTGCTTGATTCAACTTGTACTAATTGAGAAAGGATATTTACTTTCGAAAGCTTTTCAGAATTCAGGATTCTGTTAAAATTGGAGGCTATTAAAGTTTAAACGATTATCTTCACCGTTTAACAGACTTAATACAGATTTTAATAGAATTCTAATAGAAACAGTTCTATGATTCAGAATATTCTATATATTTATTTAGTATATCGTAGACGTAGACGTAAACATATTACGTATACGTAGAGATACGTAAATTAACCAATACGTAAACGTTATATATGATAGACTACTTCAAAGGGAAAATAATCGTTAGGGTAATTAAAGCGGAGGAAGCTTAAATTAAACGCTTGCTCTTTATGCGGATATCGTAATTAATGTTACAAATAGCTCGTTTTGTCGGAACGATCGAAGTTTTCCTCGAATTAAGGAAAATCAAAGGAACAACGTTATCGCGTAATAAGATTATTATTTGTATTTTATATAAATGTTTCTTTTTATATTCTATTAATAAGAAATTTTTTTTTTTTTTTTTTATTATACACGTTAAATCGATGGTATATAAGTAAGGCTCGAAAGTTTTCAATATTTTTTATTCGAATGAAATATTATCAGTTTTTTTCTTTTTTTTTTTTTTTTTCTTTCTTTCTTTCTTCTTCCTCATTGAAAAATTCTAATCTAATCATTGGAGTAGTTATGTCATTTATTAGAAAGGAAAGTAATAGTATCAATTATTAGCATGAAAAAATATTTGAAAATATCGACATTATTTATTGATCGATTCTATGAGAGAGAGAAAGAGAGAGATAGTTATTTTATCAATCGATTTAATAATCTCATTGAATGATCAATATATATATATATATATATAAATTCCTAATTTTATCGTGTTTAATAATTTCTATTCTATAAGGTTACCACTGGAGTGATAATTTTTAATTTTTTAATCATCTCAGACCTGGGACTTCGTTTAATTAATAAAAACAAATCAATATGAAAGGAGTTTTATAAAAG
>NC_062200.1:1547059-1557059 GCF_912470025.1 Vespa velutina | reverse complement strand
ATCCTGATAATAATAAAATATTGACAATATTCTTTTTATCGTATATAGGTAGCACAATTGAAGAAATTTGCAGAAGGTAGCGGTCTTGGTATTAGTTTAGAAGGTACGGTGGATGTTGAAAATGGTCAAGAAGTGAGGCCTCATCATTACATACGTTCGATTTTACCTGAGGGACCTGTCGGTCAAAATGGTACATTACGATCAGGAGACGAATTGTTGGAGGTAAGATTTATTTAATTTATTATATAAGAGAGAGAGAGAGAGAGAAAAAAAAAGAAAACAGAATATATACAAAAAGAAAAAAAGAAAGAAATAATTAACTTAAAAAATTGTAATATTCCTTAAGGTAAATGGTTACCGTTTGCTCGGTATAAATCATATGGAAGTAGTTAGCGTTTTAAAAGAATTGCCTATACACGTTCGTATGGTTTGCGGAAGGAATGTGGCCTCCCAGGATCCATTATGTCCCATCGATACTGCTCAACATCAAGCAGCCTTTCAAACCAGAGTAAGTTTAAAAATATTATTTAATATTTATCAATTATTTTATATCCTTTCTATTTTCGTCGAATCATAATGTTAATTTATTTAATCCAATGAAATATACAGAGTATTCTCGGTGGATCCCTTCAAAATCTTT
Organism: Vespa velutina; assembly: GCF_912470025.1. Taxonomy (NCBI): domain Eukaryota; kingdom Metazoa; phylum Arthropoda; class Insecta; order Hymenoptera; family Vespidae; genus Vespa; species Vespa velutina. The sequence continues at coordinate 1,556,419 of NC_062200.1, read as the reverse complement.
TACCGACAATGGATAGACTTGTAAAAGCGAAATCTGATGGATCCTTGGCTTCAACTACTACGACCGCAACAGTTACTGACGCTAGCTTGAACAAAATGAAGTCACGATCATTAGAACCATTAACGGGCTTGGCTATGTGGAGCTCAGAACCGCAAATTATCGAGCTGGTTAAAGGAGAGAGGGGCCTTGGGTTCTCCATTTTGGATTATCAGGTATAATGTATACGTATGTGTGTCTCTGTGAAAAAAGTTGAATCCTCGACTTATTTGTATCAAGATTTGAACATTCAAATCTTTCTCGCTTTCCAGATTATTGTTTTGAATGATTAAGTTATTCTAAAGATCTTTAAATTAACCATTCCACTAATGCTTACACTTCTGATTAGAAATGGAATAATGTTTGTCTCTGCATACATTATATAGTAATATGATTTGTTGTATCGTTCTATCTATATAGATTTATGGATAGAAAAAAGATTGAGTATAATACAGTATTAATAGTATACAATATTATATGGTATAATACAGTGCAAATATAATATTATAATATATATTATAGTATAGTACTAATATTATACAATATTATACAATATAATACAGTATTATACAGTATTATACAATATTATATTTATATATATATATTTATTGTATACATATCCCTGTATAAGTAATATAATATTGAAAATGATGAAATATAAATAATATAGACAGAATATAAATAATATATAGAATATTATATATATATATATTATCTATAAAATTTTCTTTTCCTTTTTTAAATTTTTAAATAATATCATCACATTTTGTCTGTTGATTCAGGATCCAATGAACCCCAACGAAACTGTGATAGTAATAAGATCGCTCGTTCCTGGTGGTGTTGCACAAGTCGATGGCCAACTTATACCAGGTGATCGACTTCTGTTCGTGAACGATATCGCTTTAGAGAATGCAACTCTTGACCAAGCTGTTCAGGCTCTGAAAGGTGCACCAAAAGGAACCGTACGCATAGGAGTGGCCAAGCCGTTACCCATACCAGATAGTATCGTACAGGTGAGCGATCAAGAAGATCCAATTGAGACCACAACGGATAGAGATAACGAGGAAGCTACGCGCTCGATCATGGATAGCCATAAACAGAGGCGAGAATATTTTCGAGAGCGTAAAGTGAACGTGATCGAACCACCTCATCACATGGATTTGATCGATGGTCTTAAACATCTATATAATCTCGTCAAATCCGAAAGCTTTTGAGATCGATCGACGTTACGAATCAAATCTAATTTGATTCATGATGAATTTTTTTCTTTCTTTTTATATATATATATATATATATATATATATATATATATATATATATAAATATACATACACATTTCGTCATTACGTTCTTTGTGTAACCTTCGAGACATGACATTAACGTTTTGTCGTCATATTTTCTTTTTTTTTTTTTATCATCGAAATTTTTATATCGAAAATAATATGATCCGTGAAACGGATTCTTTTTGTATTGTTTTCGTTTCGCGCTTATTATTATTTTTTTTTTTTTTTTTTTTTTTTTTTATTAATTATTGTAGCAAGAAGAGAGAGAAACGAAGACCTTAATTATAATCTATATATATATATAGTTTTTGAACAATGTGCAATAGCTATCGTTGCGTCATTTTATTGCAATGTTGCATTCTTGTGAGAAAGAATCAAAATATTGCAACGACTCAAAGTGGCTTTAAGATAATTGGGATATATGTCCTTCCTATCCACATGTTTGATTTCCATTTGCTATTTTGTTGTTGTTTTTGTCCTTTTTCTTTGTTTTTGTTTTTATCCCATCATGCATGTTTTGCTTTTCATGTCTAGCTTTATGCGTCACTCATTCATTCGATCATATTCAATTCTAATTTAGCCATTATTGCGAATATATTTTCGCTTTATGTTTAATTCTTTTCATGCGTTAATTACTAAATAAAGTATATATACATTTACACATATATATATATATATATATATATATATATATATATATATTTACACATATATATACATATATACATATATATAAGAAAAAAGGAGAAACACCAACACGAACAAATTAAACAAATTTCATTGACCAATTCTTACACATAAATAAATAATCTTATTTTAACAGCAAACCTTTTCCTATGCACTTGCATACATTTGTAAAATTAAAAATTATTACAGTATGTCTATGGAAGTAGGAAAGAAAATTTGAAGAAAAAAAAGAAAAAAAAAAAAAAGAAAGTAAAAAGAAAAACACAAAAAAGGATTTTCATGTAAATCAAACACACCATAAATAAAAATAGGGTGCCGTGATCATTGTTTTTCTTTCTTTTTTTTTTCTTTTTCTTTTTTTCCTTTTCCTTTTTTCTTTTTTTTTTTTTTTTTTTTTTTTTTTTTTTTGTTTATCCAAATCCTATTCATCCTTTCCGTCATAATCATAATTAATATCATTAAGATTTAATCTATGTTGTTTACATATCATTACTTACATACTTTTCTTTCTTTCATTTAATTTTATTTTCCTTCTTTTCTATATCATTTATTTTCGTATTTTCTCCAATTATCTCTTATAAACGAGAGAGAGCGCACGAATACTTTCAAATATTTGACACAAAATCAATTACGTTAAAGTAAACTAATAATATTATGCAGAGCGAAGAACTGAGCAACGTTTTTAACTCTTTATAACCTAATTGTTTTCTTTCGTCTTTTAAACGAGCCTAAAGTAAAATAAATATTACGAAATTTATACTTGGTAAATATTAACTTTTGAATAAAAAAATAATTAACAATTAATGCTAAAGTTAAATTAAATATTATATAAAGAGTTGAAAGAGTAATGAAGTAAACGATTAATTTAATATCTCAACATTATAATTTAATACACAGGCGTACCAACCTAACCTTTATATTTCCGGACACATTCTCTCTCTCTCTCTCTCTCTTTTCTGAGAGAAATGACCGGATCAAATGAATTTTCCCTTTCCGTACTTTTTTGTAAAACAAATACGTTTATAGTCAGTCATAAAAAAAGAAGAGAAGAGAGAGAGAGAAAGAGAGAGAGAGAGAGGAGAATTAAATTTTTGAGAATCTTTCTTTCTCTCTCTCTCTCTCTCTCTCTCTCTCTCTCTCTCTCTCTCTTTCAGTATAATCTGTCGTTTCTACGACGTATTTTTTTTTTTTTTTTTTTTTTTTTTTTTTTTTTTGATATATGCTATAACAAAAAAAAATTTAAACAGTTTGGCGCGTAAAATTCGCGCGATAATGATTCTCAACCTAACCTAAAACCTCCTTCAATTGTTCCCTTCGATCGTCTTTTGTTATTATTTCTTAAACGTGCGTCGTGTAAGAAGAGAAATGCAAAAAAGATTATCGTGAAAATTTAATAATACGAGAGAGAAAAAAAGAATGAGTAAGATGAAAGAAAGAAAGGAAGAAAAAAAAAAAACAAGTAAAATAAAATAAATGAACGTATGAAAATGAAATGAAAAAAGGAAGCGCGGGGAAAAAAAAAAGGAGAGCCGGGGGAGGACGTTGAAAAAAAAAAAAAGAAATAAAACGAAAACAGAGAGAAAAAGCAAAAAAAAAAGAAAAATGATTTTCGGGATTCGTTTTACTTGGAATCCGGATGATCTCTCTCGTGAACATATCGGTGCTACTTTACAGCCTAACGATGGCCTTTAAATATGTCATGCTGCAGCCAGCCCCTTTAAGTAAGTACATAAATAAAACGATTGTAATAGTGAATGAAAGTTGCCTGGTAGAGAGTAGCTGATCGAAATAATAATGATAAGATTATAATAATAATGATAATTATTAACGTTTTCTTTCGATACATCTCTCTCACACATCTCCTCTCCTCTACCCCCTCCCCCTCCCCCACCGTCAAATATAAAGTAGAAACAATAACAACATTAACGAGAACAATAGATCAGGTTATACTGTTCTCACGACACACATACACACAGGCATACATAATTCTTTTTTTATTTTCTTTTTTGATTTTTTTTGTTCTTTTTTTTTTTTTTTTTTTTTTTTTTTTTTTTTTTAATTACTGACTCATCTCTTCTTTCTATAATATGTATATACATATACATATATATGTATGTATGTATGTATGTATGTATGGATATTATATTTCATATTTGTCTCTTTTTGCAGTCGGACGATTAGGAAAAAGAAAAAGAAACATAAAAAAAAAAGAAAAAGAATGCGAAACAAACAAACGACAAAAAAAGGAAAGAAAGCAATTAATCAAATTGATCAGGTATTGAGTGTTTATAGAGTGAAAGCAGAGAGAATTATTGTGTGAGTTAGAGAAAGACGGATGGACGGACAAACAGAGAGAGAGAGAGAGAGAGAGAGAGAGAGAGATAGTGAGAGAGAGAGAGAGAGAGAGAGAGAGCGAATGCATAAGTTAGATAAAGACAGAGAAGAAATATACAATTGGAACGAATGAATGAATGAATGAATGAGTGTATGTGTGTGTGTAAATGGAAGAGAAAATACGAAAAAAAAAGAACTGAAAAAAAGAAAAGAGCGAGAGAGAGAGAGAGAGAGAGAGAGGGATAGAGTGAAAGAGAGGGTGAGAGGGATGACAAAAGAGAGAACGAGATAAGTGAAAAAAAAAAGCAAATCCAACATACAATAACCCATCTCTATCATTTTTTCTTTAAGGAAAATTTTTATAATCTACACGAATCCTTGCCACGCACTTCCCCCCCCCTCTCAACCCCAATCATCGCCTTTCCCTTTTCTTCGTTTTTTTTTTCTTTTTCTTTTTCCTTTCTCTCGTCGTAAGTTGCTCTTCGATCGCAAAGCTCGTACGTCAATCTTTTCACCCTTTTTTTTTTTGTAGAGCTCTTACTACCATACAACTATTGTGTATTACTTCTACTTCTATTACTACTACTGCTACTACTACTACTGCTACTGCTACTGCTACTATTACCATACTACTAATAACTGTACTTCTACTACTTCTATCTCTATTACTACTATCAATACCATATCACTATTATATACTACTTTTCATTTTATTATTTTTATTACTAGTAAATATTACACTATCGTACAGCTACTGCTGTATACTTTTACTACTTCTGCTATAACTATTACTGTGTAGTACTTTTATTTTTATTACTTCTATTGCTATTACTACTACTACTACTATTATTATTACTACTACTACTACTATTACTACTACTACTACTACTATTACTGCTACTACTATTACTAATTGCTACTACTAATACTACTTCTATCACCACCACCACCACCACCACCACTACCACCACCATCACTACCACTACTATTATTACTCACTGGCACCTTTCTTCACTATTATCAAAAGGTTCGGTGAGACCAAAACGTTTAAACCTAAACCACACTAACTGACTGATCTCATTATCCATCCTGACTGACTGATTAACCGTCCCTTGACTAGAGTCTGACGTTTATTTCAAAAAAAAAAAAAAAAAAAAAAAAAAAAAGAAAAAAGAGAGAAAAAAGGGGCGATACACGTTTAAACTCATCCACATTGGTAATTCACCATATATATATATATATGGATAAACATACAAAATGCACGCTAATTGTGTAACGATATCGATATCTCCAAAGGCTTCCTTTTTTTTTTTTATCTTCTTCATTGCTTTATTTGAAGAAAGAAAGGAAAAAAAAAAAAAAAAAAAAAAAGAAAAGAAAAAGAAAAGACAAAGCGAAGAAAAGATAAATGCAGTTCGAATTTAGAGTTCTTTTTTTCTTTTTCTATGCCGAGTCTCGAAGGTACGCGCGGGAATTTATTTTTTTTTACTTTCTTTTTTTTTTTTTTTTCCAAAGAAATAAAAAGGAAAGAAAATTCTATCCACTAGCAGCCCCGCACAACACCTACCCTTAAACCACCCCATGCCACCCTTCAACAACCAACTCACTAAATCCCTTCACATTTTTCTGGTACGCACATAATCGTAGCTTTGTATTTTTGAAATTGTTATAAGTCTGATTTTATTGTAAAAGTAGAAAGTGATAATTAAATTAAGAAATATTATTTTGTTGATTGTTATAAGAAAGAACATAAGACTTATAATAGTTTTAAAAATGAATGGCAACGATTATATATACAGCATTCTTCTCTTTAGAATCTTCTTTTTGTTCGTCTTTGTTTCACTTTATTTCTGTTCCTTTTTTTTTTCTCCCCTTTCCTTTTCTTATTTCTTTATTTTCTTCTTCTATTCATTCATATATTTAGCTCGTTAATCCTCTATAACTTTAACTAACGTTTTGTTTCACGTTTAAAAAACATATAATTAATTAAGGTGAAAATTATAATAATGTATATATTTTATATAAGTTATAATTAGTAAAAAATTATTTACTAATATAAACAAGTAATAACAATTAATATAACGTTTATTGAAAATATCAAAGTTACATAATGTGTTATAGAGGGTTTTTAATATAATACCTGTACAACACGTATGTACACACACATATATTTCCATTTTCTTTATCTTTCTCCCTTAATTTTTCATTTCAACCTTCGCATAAACGCGTTTAGCGTATCTTTCTAAATTCTATATTGCTTAGAGTTGCGCAAATCGCATACGTCTTTTAAACGAGTTTGATTTTGTTAATCAAACAGATGCAAACGTTTAAACGCATAGTAATGATAATAATAATAATAATAATAATAATAATAATAATAATAATAAAAATAATAATAATAATAATAATAATAATAATGATAATAATAATATTAATAATATTAATGATAATAATAATAATGCTTTTCTGTTTACATGATGAAGCAACAACGATGAATATGATCTCTTTTTAATTATTAATTATTATTACTATTGTTGTTTATTATTATTTATTATTATTATTGTTATTATGGTTGGCGTTGTTATTATTATTGTTATTATGCTTATTGTTATTATTCTTACTGTTATTATTATTATTATATATATATATATATATTATTATTATTATTATTATTATTATTATTATTATTATTATTATTCGTCGTCGAACGATCGAACGTTTCTGTCAGCACGTTCGTCAGAAATATCGTGAGTACGAATGGTTTCTTTTCTTTCGTTCTTCTTAATAATTTTTCTTGTTAATAAGAAATTTCTTGAATGAAATTAAATGAATTAAATTAAGTCAATAAAAAAAAAAAAAAAAAAAAAAAAATATTAAAATCTTTCTTTTTTTCTTTCATCACAATTAAAACATTTTTTTTTTGTTATAATTAAAGTAAATAAATAGAATTAAATGAAAACTTATGAACGGAGAAGTTTTTTTCGTTTTTTTCTTTTCGTTTTTTCTTTTTTTTTTTTTTTTTTTTTTTTATCATCATTTCTCGTTCTTACGTGCAAATTATTCTTATTAACAATAACGTCAAAGTATTAATACAATGATAATGACAAGCCTCGATATATAGATATAAGTGAATCGAAATATTATTAGCAATAAGATTGATAAAATAAATAATCGAAACTTTTTCTTCCTTTTATTGAATATCATTCTAGTAAAAAATAAATTTTTTTTCTCGTTGGAAATTATTTGGAAGAAACTTACTCTTTCGATATAGATGTGTTTACTCGTTTTTTTTTCTTTTTTTTTTTTTTTGTCATTTAAATGGGGGGAAGAAAGAAAAAAAATGAAAAAAAAAAAAAAAAAAGATTAAGAGAACCAATTACTTTCCTTTTTCTTCTTCCTTTCTACATTTATTTCTCGTCCTGATTATAGATTTTTTCGTTCGTTTCAAAAATATTTGATCAACTTAGTTTTAATTTGGTATTAAAAATAAAATAAAAATAAAAATAAAAAAAAAAAGACAAGGAAAAGGAAAGAGCTTAAAAACGTTATACGCGATACAAAAAATAAATTGAAAGGAGAGAGAAAAAAAAAAGAAGAAGAAGAAGAAGAAAAAGAAAAAGAAAAAGAAAAAGAAAAAAAATCTAGAACGAGAGATAATACAACGAAACCTTTCGTACTCGATCGAGTCAAGGTGAAATCTTTATTTCGACGGATTCAATTCGAATTAGTAATTGAAATTAATTAGCGGAACGATGCGGCTCTCGAATTTCAATGAGTTTCAATTCCGGAGTTGTATTGAGTGCTTTTATCTAGTTGGAACGGAAGGATAATTAATTACCGAAACGTATCGGTGAAAGCGATTATGCTGTACATTGCACAAGGTTATCAAACCTTTATTTAGTATGCACCTGCGCAGGTGAATCGTCGAATGACGTCGACATCACGATCGCGTAACGTATATCACTTTAGCGTTTAACGTGTCGGATAACGCTTTTCATTGAAAAACCACACCGTGTTTAATTTAATTATACATAAGTACGATATACATATGAACACATATGATGATCTTCCTTTATGTATATATATATATATATATATATATATATATATCTATGCGAAATGGTATTTTACCTTGACTCGAATTCCCGCCTCTCTTTCAGCTATCGCTAAAAATATCGAAGATATATGATATCGATCGGTCAATAAATATATATGCGTGTATATGTATGTATATTTTTTTTTTATTTTCTATGTAAATATATAAATATATATATATATATATATATATATATATATATATATATATACATAGATAGATAGATAGATAGATAGATATATATGTTAATCCTCCGTAATTACAATTTCTTATTTTATCTTTTTTTACAAGAAAATCATAATATTACGAAATGTAATATATAATTGATATGAAATAAATTCGATTATTAAGAATTAATTTTCTTTCTTATAAAAATATTATTTAATTCAATTTTTTATTACTATTAATTAATTGTAATATTTTCCCTTTCAATTTTTTTATATATATTTTATTAATAAATCCAATGTAATGGGGTATCGATAAATCCTTCGATTAATAAAAATTGCATTTTTCAAAAAAAAAAAAAAAAAAAAAAAAAAAAAAAAGAAAAAAGCAAATATAAAATAAAAATAAAAAAAATGAGAGAGAAATAAATTATAGAGGATTAATATTCTATATTTGTGCAATTTAGTACGCTTATTAGAAGAAAGAAAAAGAAAAAAAAAAGAAAAAAAGAAAAATTAGAAAATAGATTGTGCCGTGTGGAATGAATTATAAAAAAAATGAGCGTATTATCAGCGCTTAATTATCGCGTTAATTATTATTACTTATTATTATTTATACAATTGAATACAATCCAATAGTAATTTGCACGCGTGAATATTATTCAATACATTTCAATCTATATAAATATATTCATCTTTCTTTTTTTTTTTCACTTTTCAGAACGACGGATAAATGCCCGAAAGATACGAACAGCTGATC
>NC_062200.1:1534559-1542059 GCF_912470025.1 Vespa velutina | reverse complement strand
TCATCTTCCGAATTAAAATTGCCGTTATTAGGTAAATCAATTTCGGAAAATACTTTGACAAACGATGATATTATCATAGACGATAACAAAATTTCTGAGAGAAACATTAAGCCAGAAATTTTATTGGATTTGTCGAAGGTATCCGAAATAGTGGATGATGATACTATAGTTACGGACAAAGATATAGATAATAAAGATAAGAAGGTACTTAATAGGACAGGTAGTGAAGGTTCAAAGAGATCGTTCATTGGTGCGAAAGAGAAATTCTTTGATAAACGTGACGTTAAGATTAGTGCTCCTCTATCGTTGCCTAGTGAACCGGAATCGGAACTGACAGAGGACGTTTTAGTGATTCGTAAAGATGTTAAGAAATTAGAAGAAGACATATCCAAGGATTTCGATGGCAAAGAATCGAGGTAAGCAAGACTTATTTCTTCTTTTTTCTTTTCTCTTCTTTTTACTTTCTTTCTTTCTTTCTTTCTTTCTTTCTTTCTTTCTTTCTTTCTTTCTTTCTTTTTCCAGAAGTTAAATTCCCCTTCGTAACTTGGAATAAAGATATAATTTCTAATCCGGTAATGGAGTTAGAGGTAGTATCGCTAAAGCTAATCGATTAGCGGTAAAAGTATGCACGTTGGGCTTCGAACGTCGCGATTAACAAACAAACGTATAATACGTATAATATATATTGTAAATCTAGTCCGTTACCTTAGATTAGGGTTGGATTACACGTGTGCCGCCGCCTCGCCTCTCCCATCCCCCATTCACCCCCGCTATAGGTATAAAATAGAATAATAGATGATAATAAAAGAATTATTTGTCTAGTAGAATCTGGGTCATCGAGAATGCCGGGAAATGTTTTCCATCAACCACGAAGTCGTACAGAAGAGCTTCGTACTACTACGCATTGCTAATCAAAACGGTATAATGAAATAAGCTCGGTACGATTGGAAACTTCGTAGATAGAATCTAATACTTGAGACGAAAGGTTACGATAATCGATCAATTGATTATCGATAAGAATATAATATCATACGTCATTTCGAATCGTATTTCGAAAGGGAACGACGAAAGAAAACAAAAAAGGGGGAAAAGAAAATTTTATTATTTCATTCAAAGTTCACGTCATTTAATTAAAATATATATATATATATATATATATATATATGCATAAAAATGAAATTATTTTGAATAACCTTCGTTTCACTTTACTATTATGTTTAAGTCTTAGTTATATGTAATTCGTTTATCGTATGGAATATATAGTTATGCAAGAGAGAAGGGACGACGAACGTATCGATTAAATCGACTATCGGCAATTAATGTGCCATCATAAAAACGAACATACGTAATAAAAAGATTTCTCGGTGATTCCCCCATTTTATTATACTCGCGATAGAAAAGATCTATACGTATACATATAAATTTTATATATATATATGAAAATGATAATTGAACCTATGTGTTATATATAGGTGAATATTTGCGTTAAAAAAAAATCATTTCTAGATAACAATAATATACGATCGGGTATGTAAGGAACGAAAGAGCGATAGAAAAGAATTAAAAAAGAAATATAATATGTGCTATGTTTATACGTGTTTATATGGATGTATTAAAAAGAAAATGAACGTTTTAGAAACAGAATGAGAAATAATATGTTATAAAGAGAAAGAAAAATAATATGTTAAAATAAGAGAGCATAAGAGAGAGAGAGAGAGAGAGAGAGAGGGAGAGAGAGGGAGAGAAAAAGAAAAGAAATAATCTTTTAAAATAGACGGTGTGTTGATAAGAACAACGGAAAGGGAGAGAGAGAGAGAGAAAGAGCGACGACGTTTTAAAAGGAGAAAGAAAGATAATATGTTAATAAGAAAATGAAAAAGAGAAAGTCATAAGAAATTAAGAAAACCAATGCATTAAAGAGAAATTGAGTAATCAAATGTTACAAAGAGATAAAAGTAATCAAATGATATGAAGAGAAGGAAAAATCTAATGTTATGAAAGGGTGGAAAAGAGATAGAGAGAAAAAAAGAGAGAGTGAGAAAAAATAAGAAAAACCAATCTACTAAAATGAGACAGAGAAGAAAGAGAAATAAAATATTTTTAAAAGATAGATAGAGAGAGAGAGAGAGAGAGAGAGAGAGAGAACGAATAAAATATTAAAAAAAAGAAAAAAGAAAAAGCAGAAAAGAAATGTGATATTAAAATTGAAATAAAAATACAAAATAAATAAATAAATAAATAAATAAATAAATAAATAAATAAGTAACTATGTTATGGAGATATTAAAGAGATGAGAGAAAAAAATGGGATATAATGTTTAATAAGGGAAAGAGAAGTAGTGCATTGAAATAAGTGAAAGAAAAAGTAGAGGGAGAGGAAGAGAGAGGAGAGAGAGAGAGAGAGAGAGAGAGAGAGAGAGAGAGTGTTAAGAAAAGAGACTAAAGAAAGATAGATGGATATATAGAGAGAGAGAGAGGGGGGGGGGAGAGTGAAAGATAGAAAGAGATAGATATAAAGAAGAAAGAGAGGGGAGTACTAAGTGTGTGTGTGGGTGTCTATGTTTATGCGGGAGGAAAAGAAGGAAGGAGAAGAGTAAATGCGCGTGCGAGAAAAAGAGAGAGAGAGAGAGAGAGAGAGGGAGAGGGAGAGAAGGAAAGAGAGAGGGAGAAAGAGAAACGAGGAGAGAAAGACAAGGATAGTCGTAAGTTTACGATCGGACAGAGTCGCGTGCTTTACTCTCCCTCTCTCTCTCTCTCTCTCTCTCTCTCTCTCTTCGTCTCTCTTTCTGCGCTCTTCTGGTCTCTGGTCTGTTCTGCTCGCTTTCCCGCTAGCTCGCGCTAGCTCGAAGGAAATCGAGCGGGCATCGCGGGCTCTCCAACGTTTCACTCTCTCTCTCGCTCTCTTTCTCTCTTTCTCTATCTCTCTCTCTCTCTCTCTCTCTCTCTCTCTCTCTTTCTCTCTCGCGCGCGCAACCAAGAGCCGTTGTTTATTAGATCAGAGAGTAAGCCAGTTTGCAGTGACGCACGACCTGCTCGGAGACACACACCGAACCCGACAGTGAACACCTTGAGTTTCTCGCGCAACGTAAAGACCAAAGAAGACAGCCAAAGAGGACGAACAAACAGTCTGTCACAACTGTACTCTCTCTATCTCAATCTCTATCTCTATCTCTATCTCTATCTCTATCTCTATCTCTGTCTCTGTCTCTGTCTATCCATGTATGTCTATCTCCAATGTCATCATCTCTTGTATGACTCCTATTCTCACGTGGTAAACAAAAATCATCCAAGGAAGATTCATATGGATTTCTTTCTTTTTTTTTTTTTTTTTTTTTTTTTTTTTTTTTTTTTTTTTTGTATTTATCTTACATTCTCTTCCCTCTGCAATCTTCTCCTGCTTATCTCTTCCTTCTTTTCTTCCTGCTGCTGCTGCTGCTGCTGCTATTGCTGCTGCTATTGCTGTTGCACTTCCTTTAACACCAACACCCTCCTCCTTACCACTCATCGTCATATCCTCACTTTCGTCTCTTTCAAACGTAAGCGTGATTAAAAGTTTCTCTCTATTTCTATTTTCGTGTATGTACGCGATTTCCAATGAAACATATCCGCCTTCTCTCTCTCTCTCTCTCTCTCTTTCTCTCTCTCTCTCTCTCTCTTTCTCCTCTATCCATCTATCTATCTCTGTCTCTGTCTCTTTATCTCTATGTCTTTTTCTATTTTTCTCTATCATTTTCTCTCGTTCTTTCTCCATCTATCTATTTATTTCTTTTTTTTCTCATCCTTCCTTTTTTTTTTCCTTCGTTCTCTTTATCGTGAAAGATAGAAAATTTTGTCGATTTTGTAGCTAGCCGTGACGTGTTACCAAACCGGAAGTGAAAGTACGGAGTTCTCGGTCGCTTCTTCTTCGAAGCGTTTCGTCGTTCGGATAATAACCAGAGCATCGTTGGAGTTGATTCTCTCTCTCTCTTTTTTTTTCTCTCTCTTTCTCTCTCTCTCTCTCTCTCTCTTTTTCTATCTTCTCTTTTCCTTTTCGGATCGTTCCGAATATAATACATCGCATATTGGCATGGTATATAAACAATGAAGAATTTCTAAAAATGATTTACGATATATGTGTAATAATTGTTTTATAAAAAATGTCTGACCATTGAAATCGATTACTATAGATCGAATTATACCTAAGTATATTGAATATTGAATGATAATCTTCGTAAATCGTTTGATTCGTATTACAGTAATTTTGTTTGAATTATTATTTTAAAAAATTTTTCAATTAGAAATTTTCATGTAATATTGATAATTTCTTCTTTTTTTTTTTTTTTTTTTTTTTTATAACGATACCATCCATAAATCATTTGCATTTGAAACAGAATATTTTTAAATATATATTGTACGATAACGTGTGAGAAGATTATTCGATCATTGATTAATTCTTAGAAATTTATTAAAAGAATTTTTAATAATATGCACTTTTGATTATGCACACTCTTTCTCTCTCTCTCTCTCTCTCTCTCTCTCTCTCTCTCTCTCTCTCTCTTTGTAAAACGCTGGATATTCCAATACATTGAAATATGATAGTAATATAGCGAAATGACAAAAAAAAATATTATTGTATCATGTAGCAATTTGCTCGTATCGTTCATCGAAATCTAATAATAGAAATTTTCTATTAATATCGTCATATTAAAAGCAAACAATATTGTCCGATTATATTCTGTCGAAGGAATGAAATGATTATATTACGATGATAAATAATTGTCAAACTTATATTTAGAATGATCGTTCATATATAATAATTTCTAATGCGAAATTCTAAGATCTAAGAGAAAACAAAAAGAAAAGAAGAAAGAAAGGGAAAATAATCGACTTCTAATAAATTTTAACGTACGATCGTATCAATTAGCACTATTGTGAATGTTTCGATAGGAGCTCGTTATTGAATGATCCTGAAAAGGCCTGTTTTAGACTTGCAATCAAATCTTCGAGACAACAAAAAACTCGTTCGTAATTAAGAGAATTGTTCCACGCGATTGAACTTGCCCTGAGTCCGGTGTTCTTAATGGGTCAGTGCGGAAGACCTCTCGGTTCGCCGTTTCAGCGGATTCCTTTTTGTTGCTTCTAACCATTAGAGATCGAACGAGCACGAAGCCCGCTGAAGTACTTTAGACTTCGATCGAAGATTATATTTCTATCTCTTGTGCCTTCCTTCCTTCCTTCCTTCCTTCCTTTTTTTCTTTCTTTCATTTTCTTTACCTTCTTTAAGTCGTTTTTTTTTTTTTTTTCTTTTCAATTTTTGTTCAGCCGTGATTTTCAGAGCGGAACGTCGCATAACGTTACCTCGAAGATTTCTTTCGTTTTAAGCTTGGAAGAACGTGCAGACCGTGAGGAGAAAAGGAAACAGGAACAGCGACAACAACAACAACAACAACAACAACAACAACAACAACAGTTACAGCTACAACAGGAACAGGAACAACAGCAGGAATCAAAGAAATCTTTAACGGAGGAAGACGTTATCAAGGAGAAAAAGGAAGAATTAAGTGGGGAAGTTGTAGATTATGAAAAAATCCTCCGACAGCAGGTGGAGGAACGTCCGCTGCTGGAGGAGGATGAAACATTATTGACTTGTCAGGAGGAGGATAATTTGATAAGTAAGGAACATTCCTTGGAATATCAAAGTCAGACATTAGAGAGTCAATTGGAATCTTTGACTTCAGCTGAACCAACGGTAGTACCAGTTGTCCCAAGGAATTTCTTCAAATCTGTACCGGACAGTTGGAAGCGCGAGGTCAACGAGGAAAGTTTCGACGACATAGAAAGAAGTTACAAGGAGACACAATCATCGCCACGTGAGAAACGTGAAGTCGAAACACAGACGGTACAAGAGACGAAAAGTACTCAATGTAGTCCGGATCAAAGTTTATCGAGTACAGCGGAGATCTTTGAGACGGCCGGGATACACGTGGCATTGAGATTTTATCAAAGTCCAAAGAGGGAAGTTCAAACGCAAACCCAAGGTGAAAGTAAAAGTATTCAATGCTCGTTGGATGATTTAATATATCATGAATTATCGTTTGATCCACGATTACTTGGTAAAACGTTCGACAATTTAGTTAAAACCGAACGAATTCAAATTCAAGAGTCTAAGAGCGTACAATGTATACCGGAGGATATCTCGAGTGAGCCAAAATTGAAATCAATAGTGGATAACAAGAAGTTGAAGGAGGAGGAAGAGAGGAAGAAGAAGAAGAAGAAGGAGGAGGATTCGTTATTAGGTTTACGTAAAGAAGTAGAAGTTCAAACTTATCAAGAATCAAAAGCTGTTCAATGTACCGACGAAGAGTTACAATCTTACGAGACTGATCGTACTTTAGATAAATCATCGAACAGATCGGATAGTTTAACAGCCACTCGAAATACCGAAATCTCTTTGGTTCCCTCATCCCGTAAACTTGCCACGGTTGTCTTTGTCGAGGGTAAAACTATCATGACGGTCACGCAAAGAGATCACGATGGTAACGTCGCCTGGTCTAATCATTGGGGACCGGAAAGGCTCGTAGAAATTTACAGAGAACCCAAAACCAGTTTGGGACTTAGCATAGTAGGTGGAAAGGTGAGTACTAATCTTATTTATTTCTTATTATTATTATTTTCTCTCTCTCTCTCTCTCTCTCTTTCTCTCTCTCTCTCTCTCTCTCTCTCTATCTCTGTCTCTGTCTCGTTGTAAAACATCGATGTAGACAATGATGCATTATTATGTTTCTTTTAGACTGAAAAGATCAAGGAAGAATTATTGTGTCGTTCTTCCTGGTATCATTTTCTTCTTCTTTTTCTTTTTCTTCTATTTCTTTTCTACTTGTTCTTTACGGAACAACACAAAGGAGGACAAAAGCGTTACGCTAGCGTTACGTTATTGAATGGAAGTGAATTTTTATTAGAGGCGTATGTATGTATGTATGTATGTATCTATGTACGTATGGATGGATGGATGGAAGTATGTATGTATGTACGTCGCAAGGCAAATTGATGCTATAACGTTTGAGAGTAAAGTGCTATCGTGTCTAATAGCATACCTGTATTATACACAGGGTGTTGGAAGTAAAAATGGTTTATTATCATTGAATCATATTTTATTAATAAAGTTTTCTTCCTTTTTTTTAATTTTTATTTCTCTTTCTTCTTTGTAATCAATTTCTTTTTTTTTTTTTTTTTTTTTTTTTTTTTTTTTTTTTTTTTTTTTCTTTTTTTTTTTTTTTGACTAACCTAATAAAATCAATTGATAATATTGTGGAGAAATTAATGACGATTGAAGGATATGAATTTTGATAAGATATCAATGGAAAGAAAAGGAAATTCGAAAGTAATTATTATATATTAGTTAGATAGATAAATAGAGAGAGAGAGAGAGAGAGAGAGAGAGAGAGAGAGAGAGAGAGAGAGAGAGAGAGAGAGAGAGAGAGAGAGAGAGAGAAATAATTAATATATGCATAAGAAAAAATTT
>NC_062200.1:1507059-1529559 GCF_912470025.1 Vespa velutina | reverse complement strand
GATTAATAGATTTTTATTGGAAAAAGAAATATTTCTATTTTCTGTTTTTTATTTTCTTCTTTTTTTTTTTTTTTCCTTTTCCCCCTCTAAATGTTATGCATCTCAAATATAATTTTAAATGTGCAGGCAATAATATCTTATTTAAAAAGAACGATATATATTAATACATTAAGAAATTTTCTATTTCGATCGATTTTCATATCGTATTTTTGATTTTGCAAATTGAAATATAAAAGATTCAAAATAAAAATGTTCACGTCTCTCGAATAAAATGTTAGATATTTAAAGAAAATATAAAATATAAATGTTAAAATATAAAATTATTAAAATATAAATGTTAATAATTTTTTTTTTTTTTTTTTTTTTTTTATCTTTTAAATCTGACATGAAATATTGAACGTTTAACAGAATCTCATTTAAAATGAAATTTCTAATGATGGTTATACTTCGTATGAAACATTTCAATGTTCGTTAGAAAAATTTCAATGATAATAAAAATCTTCAATGATCGTATGGAAAAATTTCATATGATCACGATGTAAAAAATTTGCGAAATATTGATAATGTTATATGTATATACACATATATATATATATATATATATATATATATATATATGTTAGATCCTCCATGAAAAAATCGGTACGTAAAAAGGCGCCATCGCCGCCAATAAATCCTGGAATATTACGTGAAGTTAGCGAGGAACGGGAGGATCATGGTCCACCTGTGCAAAAACCACCCGCAAAGAAATACTCCTCGGAGGAAAGTTCCGAGGAGGAGGATATACGTGAATTGGAGGGTAACGTTTATACGAAGAACGGAATGGAGGTAAGATTGAATCTTCGATGATATCGGTTGTCTCCAATTTTTTTTTTTTCCTTTTCTTTTTTTTTTTCTATTATTTTTTATTATATATAATACCTTGGAGATTTCGATTCCAATCAAATGAAAAAAAAAAGAAATTGGAAAAGAAAAAGGAAAGAAAAGAATCTTTTTAATTGGACTCGACGACTCGTTTTCTTTTTTTTTTTTTTTTTCTCGTTTTTATTTCTCCCAGATAATAATGCGATTCTCATCTATCCTTTCAGATATCCAGAAAGAGTGCTGGCAATGTAAAAAGATCGAAAGCCGAGATCGATGCTGATCCAGAAGAGGAGGATGAATTTGGTTATACAAGTAGTGAGTACTCTTTTATTTTTTCGTCGGTTGTTTCTTTCTTTCTTTTTTTTTTTTTTTTTAACCCTTTTTCTTTCTTTCAAAATATTAATGTATTATCGTAAAAAAGTGTAAAAAGTTATTGAACGGTTTCAATTTCGGAGGACAATTTTTTTTTCTTTTTTTTTTTTTTTTTTTAATTGTACACGCAAATTATTTTCATCCTGGTTTTTGTATGGGAACAAATTTTTTTTTCTTTTTCTTTTTCTTTTTTTTTGGGGGGGAGGGGTGGCGGGGCGAGGGGAGAGAAATCTCATTCATATTTCGATTCAATTTTTAACTATAAATTGAGAAATATATTTGTTATATACGAAAACATAAGAGAACTATATATACATAGGCATTCAGAGTCGTAATGTATCAATTCAAAAAATAGAATTGAACATTTGAAAACTTTTTATCTTTGGTATAAGAGTATAAACCTTTTATCCTTCATTCCACTTTTTATTATCATCGTAAAAAAATCTTTCGTTAAATTTCCATTCAATATCAAATCACGATGATATATATATATATATATATATGTGTGTTACATAAAATACGTATATAATTTGTTACGTAAAGTATGTATATAAAATTATATACATATTTATATTTTATCATTATCATCATCATCATCATCATCATTATCATCATCATTATTATCATTATCATTATGATTATATCGTGTCAAATTCCAAAACGAAACTGTTCCGTTCTTTTTCTCTTTTTTTTTCTTTTTTTTTTTTTTTTTTTTCAACATTCAAACCTCCTCCATTTTTATATATTTATCATCTTATCTTTCATTATTTCCGCCCATTGTGTTTTTTTTCCTCTTTTCTCTTTTTTTTCTTTTAGTGAAGATACAAAAGAAGTATCACAATCTGGGTCACAAGGTACTAATGGTGAAGGTAGAAAAAGAACGTGGTAGTTTGGGTATATCTCTTGCCGGTCACAAGGACAGAAATCGAATGGCTGTCTTCATTTGTGGCATCAATCCGAATGGTTCTGCTCATAAAGTTGGTGGACTTGCCGTTGGCGACGAAATACTCGAAGTAAGAAGTTTCACGTTTTTTTTTCTTTTTTACGATCTCTCTTTACTTTTATAACTTTTATTCGTCAATCGTGAAGGATCAAATCGTTGAAAGCTGGAAACGTGGAGAAGATAGAATGGGGAGAGTGGGAGAAGGTTTTTAGACGACGTTTATTACGTACCTGATCTCATTTGCCGAAAATAAGTCGACATTTTTACGATATACATACATACATACATACATACATACGTGTGTGTGTGTGTGTGTGTATGTGTGTTTGTATGTATATATATATATATATATATGTTGACACAAATATCAATCAAATATTATTTTATTTCTATCATTGGTTTATAACACGAAGAAATATTAAATTTTTTTTTTTTGCTCTTTTTCATATATTTCTTTTTACAATCTTAGGTGAATGGTATGGTGTTAAAAGGAAGATGTCACTTGAACGCTTCGGCATTGATAAAGTGTATGGCTGGTTCATTCTTCAAGATCATAGTACTTCGGTAAGTAATATATATATATATATATATAAATATATACGTTTTTATACGTCTTATTTAATCCTATTGTAAATGATAAAAATTGTATCTCTGTATTAAATGTTCTTTTATTAATTTACCATAGAAAAACGCATGGGATGGATGATATAGCTGTAAAACCATTGGTCCAATTCCCACCGATCTTAGACGAGGTATACGAGTAATCTTTAATCTTTTACAAACCATATATGTGTATATATATATATATCGATCGATATAAAATACTACATTATATATGTATACATACATACATACATACATATATACATACATGTATATATATATATATATATATATATATATATATATATATATAATTACGAGAAAAACGCAGAGATCTTTCTTTTATAGAGCGAACAATTTAGCGGATACAAAGGAGTCCGTGTTGTCCCAGTAAAAAAGGTTAGATTCGATAGAAATATTTCTTTTATTTTATTTTAAAGGATTCAACCTCCTTCCTCCCAATCCTTTTTTTCTCCTCCATCTTTATTTTCTTAACAAATAATTCTTTTATTTTTTTTTTTTATTTTATTCTCTCAGGGACAATACGGTCTTGGTATAATGATCATCGAGGGTAAGCACGCTGAGGTTGGTCAAGGAATATTCGTTTCGGATATACAGGAAGGTAGTGCTGCTGAACAGGTAAAGGAAAAAGAAAAGAAAATATTATTTTATTATTTCTATGATAATATAATACAATAGAAGGATATTAATTGTAATATTTAAAAAAAAAAAAAAAAAACAATTATATAGGCAGGTTTGCAAGTCGGTGATTTGATTCTAGCCGTTAACATAGATTGTCTTCTCGGCTCGACGTACGATGAGGTAAATTACGTTCGTTCTTTCGTTCGTTCGTTCATTCGTTCGTTCAATCGTTCAATCGTTCAATCGTTCCTTCCTTTAGAATTTTATTTCCTCTTATATCCCTCCCCTCACCCTTTATATACATAACTTAGATTCTAAGAATAATTTTAGATCGGATCGATTCCATTTATCGAACGTAACCGCGTGAATAATTTTAGGCTACGAGTCTCTTGAAGAAGGCCGAGGGCGTCGTCAAGTTGACCGTTTGTAATCCAAATCAAAGTAAAATTGGTCAAGATGGTAAAGAGATAAAGCCCCCTGAGCCCGAAGTTAAACCAGGTAAACGATGAAGAAATTGTCACGAATGTTTTTCCTTCTTTTTTTCTTTTTTCTTTTCTTTTTTTTTTTTTTTTACAGCCAGAATTATATAACATTTATGGATTAAATCTTAAGGATATACAATTTTCTTCTTTGTGCTTTTTTTATCTGCTTTTTTTTTTTTTTTCTTCAGTGGAAAAAAAAGAACCAGAAAAACCGAAGGAACCAGAGCCACCTCAGGATCCAAAGGATTGTAAGATTCAGGTTGGAAAGGATACTACTATAGAGTTTCAAAAAGAAAAGGACAAGGGAATAGGTTTCACTATAACTGGTGGTAGTGATACACCAATGGTAAGTTTGTTTAGTAAATAAATGATTATAAAGAATGAAAAAGAAAATAATTGAATGAATGAATGAATGAATGAATGAATGAATGAATGAAAAGGCAAAGATATAATGATTGTTTTATTTTATCATCTAGAGCGGCGTATTTATTCTGGAAGTATTTCCGGATGGAGCAGCTGGTAAAGATGGCCGATTGCAAGCTGGGGATCAAATTCTTGATATATGCCAAGAAAGTTTCAAAGCTATCGAACATGAGAAAGCTCATGCTGCAGTATTGAAAATTACGGGAACAGTGAGTAGACAATTATTAAAGAGAAAATAATTATTTTATTTTATATATACATATATATATATATATATATTTATTTTCTTATTAGTAATATTAATAATAATAATTTTATATATGCCAATGATAATCGCAGTAATATTATTGTTAATATATATATATATATATAAAATTATATTACATATAAAAAATAATATTACTATACGACTATTATTAATTAATAAAATAATAAAAATTAAATAGAAATAAAATAATTTAATATTCTTGTCGTGTATATATATATAAACGAGCAAATAAACGTTATATTATTTTCTATATAAAAAAAAGGAAAAAAAAAAATTATTAACATCTTTCGATTACAGATAATTATGGTGGTACATAGAAGCGATAAATCTCCGGAAGAGGTTGAGGTCGAATTACAAAAGAAATCAGGCAAAGGAGCTGGTCTCTGTTTGACCGGATTTAAGAGTGGCAAGGGTGCTTACGTTTCCGATCTGGTAATATAAAAATTAAAATATATCCTTAAAAGAAATTGGATCACATAATTCCTATTATAAACTTAGTATCGGGCGATGTTGTTTGATGTTCTAAAAAAAAAAGAAAAAAGAAAAAAGAAAAAAGAAAAAAAAATAAAAAAGAAAATAAACAAAGGGAAAAAGAAAGAGAGAGAGAGAGAGAGAGAGAGAGAAAAGATTCGATCGATATCGCGTGGTTCCATATTTTTCTTCCGGGTTGACGCATTAATCTACTTATATCATGTCGGGATTCATAAATCGATAGAAAAAAAGAGAGAGAGAGAGAGAGAGAGAGAGAGAGAGGGAGAAACATATTTGAGAACGAAAAATAACAGCGTATCGTTCACGTAATTTAAAAATAAACATTACTATTGTTAACGATCATTCGAACGCCTGAATATATGCAACGTTTTGCATTTTATACAAACGTAGAGACGTATAAATGGTTGCCTATTTATAGGCGGCGGGGGAGGGCGATCAATTTCTATTTTTATCGATGTACCAGATTTCATTTAAATCGTTTGTCATATTATTTTCTTTCTAGTTACCAGGTGGTAGTGCTTTGGAAAGTGG
Source organism: Vespa velutina (assembly GCF_912470025.1). Classification (NCBI taxonomy): domain Eukaryota; kingdom Metazoa; phylum Arthropoda; class Insecta; order Hymenoptera; family Vespidae; genus Vespa; species Vespa velutina. The sequence goes on along the minus strand of NC_062200.1, from coordinate 1,523,939 downwards.
TAAAATTTGCAAAGGCGATCGAGTCGTAGCCATTTGCGGACAGGACGTACGCGAAGCACCGGTCGAGGATATCGCGGTTCACATCAAAGTTTCCAATCCGGTGCAACTCAAATTGGCTAGGTACAAGTCCGCTAAGCAATGACAGGTAAAATATTAATCTCTTATTTGTAATAATTAATAATTAAAAAAAGAAAAAAAAAATATATATATATATATAAAAGTAAATAATAATAGAAAAAAGAAGCAAGAAAAAGAAAGACGAAATAAATAATAATTGATAAATATATATGTGAATAAAAAAAAAAAAAAAAATCGAACAAATGATTGCAGGATTCAAAACATTTTAATGAAAATTCAAATAAATGGATATTGTATGAAAATAAATAAAAGAAATAATTATTATTATTATTATTATTATTATTATAAAATAATTATTATCTTTCAGGGTTCTGCGGGCGGAACTCTAAAAATTTATCGTAAAGAAACCAAAAGGAGAATAATTCACAGACAGCGTGGATAAAACTAGTGTGATATAATATAACAAATATAATAATACATCTATTCTTAATGCTTAAGCTAATTGATCATAATGACGAATTTAACAATAGTACTCGACAAGATCTCGACAAGTATCACCACCAAATATCTGTGTACGATTCCGAGCGATTTTCTTTCTTTTTCATCTTTTCAAAAGAGTGCATATACGGATTTAAAAAGTAATACGTGTATGCGCGTACAGAGAAGAAAAAAGAAGAAGAAGAAGAAGAAGAAGAAAAAAAAAAGAAAAGAAAAGAAAATGACAAACGAAAACAAGTGAAAGCAAGCAAACGAACGAATGAAACAAAAAAAGAAAATAAATAAATAAATAAGAAGAAGATATGACACATAAACGTAGCCATTACAGAGGGAACCAAAAGTCGTCGAATCGTTTGATCGATTTAAAAAAAAAAAAGGAAAAGGGAAGAGAGAGAGAGAGAGAGAGAGAGAGAGAGAGAGAGAGAGAAAAAAAGAAAAGAAAAAGAAAAAGAAACAAAAACAAAGCTAGTCGATGGAGAGAGAGAGAGAGAGAGAGAGAGAGAGAAAACAAAAAAGAAAACAAAAAAGAAAAAAAGAAAAAAAAGAAAATAAATTAAAATTAAACAAACAACCAAAAGGACGTGAGCTTTTTTTTTTAAAGGGCCTCGTCGACCTTGTAAAGATTCCGTCTGCCGTGATTTTTTTAATCCGGCAAGTAGCCGATACATGATTACTATACACGTTATTATTACTATTACTACTACTACTACTACTACTACTACTACTATTACTACTACTACTACTACTATTATTATTATTATTATTATTATTATTATTATTAATTATTACCATTACTATATTACTATTAATAATTATGAAACAATATATATATATATATACATATATATATATATATATACATATGAGGAGAAAAAAAAAAAGAGTATTTATGCAATCCTAGAGACTAATATTGTAATAGCTCCGAGTACGACTCGCCTTTTAGTATTATAAATCGTAGAAGATAATTATTATAAAAAAAAAAAAAGAAAGAAAGAGAGAGAGAGAGAGAGAGAGAGAGAGAGAGAGAGAAGGAAAGAAAAAGAGAAAGAGAGAGAAACAGAGAGCGAGAATGAAAAAGAAAGAAAGAAAGAAAGGAAGAAAGAAGAAAAGAAAAGAAAAGAGATTCAGCGCCTCGACGGAACACATCCAGTACCTGCAAAAAAAAAAAAAAAAAGAAAAACAAGAAAAAAAAAAAAGAATTACGCAAAAGGTAATCGAAGTGAAAAAAGAAAAAAAAAAGAAAAAAAAAGAAATGAAAAAAAAAAAAAAAAGAAAACATACAAAAACAAAAGATCGATAAAAGGAAACTCGTCGAAGGACACATTAGGAACGATCTATGATCTGTGATTTACATAAGAGAAAAGAAAAGACGGATTGATAAAAGAAAAACTAAAAACCTAATATATATATATATGAGAATATGAAGGAATAAAGAGGTCGCTTGTATGTAATTTTAGAGAAGGAAAATAAGAATAAGAAGAAGAAAAATTTGCGAAATGATAAAAATAGGAGGAAGAAAATGCGAGGAAATACGTAGAATGGAAAGGATAAAATAATGATGATAAAATGAAACGAAATGAAACGAAGCAAAAAAAAAAAAGGGAATATATATACATAAAAAAAAAAAAAAAAAAAAAAAAAAAAAAAAAAAAAAAAGAAAAGAAAAAAAAAAAGGTTAAGATAAAAGAGCGAGAGAAAAAGTTTTAGAGTCTAGTTACTTCGTATCAAGGATTCTAGTCTATTATTTCCAAAACGAGATCGCTATAGAGATTAAGCTACTATTACGACGATCGACACTGATTATTATTATTATTATTATTATTATTATTATTATTATTATTATTATTATTATCATTATTATTATTATTGTTATTATTATTGTTATTATTATTATTATTACTATTGCTATTACTATTACTATTACTGTAACAATAATGATAGAAGAAGAAGAAGAAAAAAAAAAAAGAAAATAGATCATCGAGGTTTTCGACGTTTTCATGACGTGGTTTTAGATCTGTTAGATTAGAAAATTGAAGAAAGAATGAAAGAATGAAAGAAAGAAAGAAAGAAATGGATAGACAGATAAAAAGGGACGTCGAAAACGTCGACGTTCACAACAAACGCTGTTCTGCTTCACTGTAAGGTCAAGTCCACACCAAAGCAACCGGCGAATTTTTCTCGCAAGTGTTCAGACATATACGCAAGCGTTTCGACGCTCGACTCGAATAAAATAAATAATAATAAGAAGAAAAGGAAGAGGAAGAGAAAAAGGAGGAGGAGGAGGAGGAGGAGGAAATAAAAATGAAAGAATCTGAGTAAAGGATCTACAAAAAGAAAAGAAAAAAATCGAACGCGCCCGTTGGAACGCTCACGTAGAGAATGAAAATTTTTAGAAAAAGTCGGACACCCTGTATTATTTTCCTAGTCGTAGAGCGTATTATAGTTTTCTTAGATTTTCGAATGAGTGAAATAAATCGAAACGAGACAAGAGGAAAGAAGAAAAATGAAAAGAAACGAAGGTATAAGAAAAGTGAATTGGGAAAAATATAAGAAAGAGAAAGGAAACAAGAATAAATAAATAAGTAAATAAAATAAAATAAAATAAAGTAAAATATAATAAAATAAAGTAAAGTAAAGTAAAGTTAAAGTTAAAGTAAATAAAATATAATTAAATATAATTCCTTCTAAGTAATGTATTTCCATACGGATATTCGTTTCTTCCTTTAAACTGACGTCGCGAGATATCATTTTCCTCAATGAAATTTTCTCTTTAATGAAAACTAAAAAAGAAAAGAAAAGAAAAAAAAAAAGAAAAAAAATAGCACGAAAAAAGAACAAAAAAAAGAAAAGAAAAAGTATATATATATATATATATATATATATATATATATATATATATAAAAGAAAGACAGAAGGAAGGAAAAAAAAAAGAAAGAAATAGATAAATAAAGAAGTCGAATAAACGGCGAGGGAAAAAGAAGAAAACTAGACAAAATAAAACAAAGAAAAAAAAAAAAAAATATTCATAATAACGATACGAAGAGATTGCGAAAAATTTTGATTGATTGAATTGATTTGATTGATTGAAATCAATGTCCGCGAATTTATTTTTTCCTTTCTTTTCTTTTCCTTTCTTTTTTTCTTTCTTCGTTCTCTGGTAATCGTATTACGAGACGATTGTATTAACCCTTCAAAAAAGAAAAAGAAAAAAAAAGAACAAAAAAAAAAAAAAAAAAAAAAAAAAAAAAATAATAAAAAAACAAAAAAAAATGTAAAAGAACGGATGAGAAGAGAAAAGAAATGAAAGGCGAAAGAAAAGAGAAGAGAAACAAAAAAAACAAAACCACCCACGCCCTCTCCCCCTGCCCACCCGGAAATGTGCGTATTATTAATCTCTTTCGAAGTCAACCAGCGCCAAGCATTTACTTTTTTTTTATTTTGTAAATTTCACAACCCCCTTTTTTTCTTTTTTCTTTCATCATCGACGATGAAAGAAATAATTCTGTTAAAAGCCTTCGAAAGCCGCACTCTTTATTATTACGTATATAGATCGCGAATATAGATTATATATATATATAATAAACGAAAACAACAAAAACAACAACAATAACAACAATAACAACAAAAAAGAAGAAAAATATATATATATATATATACATACATAGAGATACACACGCATATATATATATATGTGTGTGTGTATACACACACACATACACACAACGCGCATTATATATACATATATATTATATATATGCATATGTTATATTGAAAGTAGAAGAAACGTGCATATCGATTCGTACAACGAGGCGTCGATCGTTCGAAAACAAATCTGAAATGAAATAACAACCCAAACACTCGATCCATTATTATTTATTTATTTATTATTATTATTGTTATTATTATTATTATTATTATTATTATTATTAATAGTAGTACGTTTAAATGATAAATAACGTCGACGTTCATAATTGATTCTCAATTTAATGATTTCATTAAAATCGATATAAATTGAATGAAATATTATAAAACGGAGAAAGAAACGATGAACATCGATGTTATCAATTTTCCCTAATCGACTTATTAGAGTATAATGATAATGATAATGATGGTGATGATTACTATTATTATTATTATTAATATTGTTATAATAATATCTACGATTAACGTAAACGTTATCATCGTTATCATAGTGGACAATTGTCGAGCGTAAATGAAATGCCATAAATATATTATTATTATTATTATTATTATTATTATTATTATTATTATTAATATCATTATTATTATCGTCATCATAGCAGATGGACAAAATGACCGAAGTTTATTAAATGCATTGATTGCAGTGTTGCAATACGATTTGTTTCGTTATTTCCTGTCACTCCAATATTTTCCTTAAATTTACAAAATTCTCGAATCGTTTCGTATATATCGATCTTTAGAACGATATAATAAGAAAAGAAATTATAAAATATTTATAAAAAAAAGAAAAAAAAAAAAAAAAAAAAAAAAAAGAAGAAAGAAAAAGTGGAAAAAATAGGGGAAAACAAAAAAGAAAAAGGAAATAAAATAAAACTAAATGAAAGAAAATTATAATATTAATAATATAATAAAAATATAAATAATAGAACTCTAATCGATTCTATTTTAATTTCTTTATTTTATAATCAACTTAACGCAACAATGCCTATTCTAATTTCATAATCTTAATGTCAAATGTAGGAGAAGCACGCGCGCGACTCTTTTATTTCGTCACATTTTGTTTCGTTTTATTCATGGGATACATTCACCGACTAATAAGTGGACCAAAGAAATCGTTTATCGGTTATACAAAAGTGGGTTACCAGTACGACGTTTATAAGAGGTGAAAAATTAATTGTGCGTAACTGGAGAGAGAGAGAGAGAGAGAAAGAGAGAGAGAGAGAGAGAGAGAGAGGTAGAGAGAGAGAAAAGGAGAAAAAAAAACAAATAGAAAAGAAAAGAAAGAAAAATAAATAAATAACTAAATAATAATAATAATAATAATAATAATAATAATAATAATAATAATAATAACAATGATGATGATGATGATGATAATAATAATAGTTAGAAAATTTTACGTAGGCATTCCGACATTTTATCGTCGAATATCTCAATCTCCTTTTTTAATCTAATAATTAGAAAATATTTCATCCATGGTAGATTATATCCTAACGTTTTATCATTTAATATTTCAATTTAATATTTTCTATTATCATAAAATTCATGAAATATCTCGTAATTATAGAACGTTCTTTCATTTATGTTTGTCATCATCATCTCTACGTCAGATTATTTCGTTCAATTTAATTGCTTTCCTTTTTTTTTTTTTTTTTCTTTTTTTAATTTCTTTTCATATATATATGTTAAATGATATTCCCAATTGGATTTATTATCGGAAAGAAATAATGATAGACGATGATGTATATGGCTTTGTTTATAATTGATTAGATCAATTTTTTTTTTTTGGTTTTTTTTTTCTTTTTTTTTTTTTTTATTTCGAGTTCGTAACACGGATGAAACGTTTCGAAGTAAGACGACGAGTAACACTTTGGAAATCGAACTTGACCCTGAAAGTTTCATTTTTCTTTTTCTTTTTCTTTTTCTTTTTCTTTTTTTTTCTTTCTTTCGTCAGCAAGAGAAAGAAAGAGACAAAGATAGACATAGAAAGAAAGTCAACGACGATTTGATTTCCCCTTCCTCTTCTTCTTTTTCTTCTTCTTCTTCTGCTTCTTATAAAAATCTATTTGTCGTTTCAAATACAAGCCAAGATTTTCTAACGTAAAATGAAATTAAATTAACAGCTGTTCGTTTGTCCAGCTGTTCGTGCGAACGTTAATACAATTTTTATTCTCGAAGAAATTTTATTTCCTTGAGAAATTTCACGTTTCCTATTCGTACGATTGATCTTTTATATTATTTAATAAATATATGTATATATATATATATATATATATATACATATATGTGTGTGTTTGTAAATAATATAATATTAATATATTTCTTATAGATGTCTCTTTGCATTGTATTTTATATTTTATTATTATGTTAATATTATATTATTAGAGATATGATATCACAATTAATTAATGTTATATCTAAAAGTTCTAATGTTACAATTATATTATATAATATTATCTAATAATATTGTGACATTATTATTATTATTATTATTATTATTATTATTATTATATGTTATTATTGTAGTTTATTATATACAGACAATATATTATAATTATTTAATATTATATATAAATCTAATATTATATAAATTTTATCTAATATTACTATTGATGATATTGTATAAATATATATATATACAATATCATATATTTAATACATGATAATTATCTGATATTATTAGCTAATATATATATATATATATATACATTGTACGTAATATAATATAAATATATTTATTAATAATAATAATTTCAATTTATTAAATAATACAAAAAACAAAAAAGAAAAAGAAAATGTTTAATTGAATTTATTCGTTGATCCACAGGTTTTATTCTTATTTTTATTCTTTTGTTTCATTTTTTTCCCTCCTTTCTTTTCTTTTATTTCTTTTTTCAATGAATTTTTCTCAAAAACAAGAACGTGCAGCGAGTCTTGTTATCTTACATAAGGTGTGATAAAATTCCTGGAATCGTTCGAATATTGTCGAACATTGTTGTGGTTTCATCTTATCGCCTAACTGCAAGTGCTACTGAGAAAGTCTAGAACAAGTTTCGCATAGGTGCTTGTGTGTACATAACTGCTATGCTATTGCTTGTGGACTACTTAATACCATATGTACTACGGGTTCAATCGGTGTGTTTAGTTACTTTTGTGTGTGTGTGTGTGTTTGCGCGCGTGTTCACATTCCGAACTTTCTTAAGCGCAATTATGTCATAATGCACAGCCACCTTGCAGCAATCGTTCCATTCGATAGTATTATTTTAATAAAATGAAGACTTAGAGAAATATAATTATTGCATGATTTTCTTTATATATATATATATATATATATATATATATATATATATATATAAATAAAAATTATATACGTTTCTTCATGTGAACAAATATTAAACTTTTTGTTTTACATTTAGAAACATTAAAGATATTAAGATATTTCAATTTTTCTTTTTTCTCTTGTTTTTTTCTTTTTTTTTGTTTTTCTTTCTTTCAACGTCTAATTTCATAATATATAAAATAAATTCATGTATAATACTTAAATTCTTGGCAACATAAAGTATACTTGCTCTCCTACCATTAAAATATCTGACTTTACGCGAATGCCTGTCTGGTAACTTTCTAAACTATACATTTCGTTTTTATAAATGAGTAAAAAAGAAAGAAAATAATAGATAACTGCGTGAATTTTTTAAATGTATTTATTATTTTCTATAAGTCATTCGGTAATAGTAGAGCCGTGTTTTTATCTACCGAGTAATCATAGTCGGTAATTGTAGAGAACTTTTTTATCGTTTGAGTAAATGTAGTCAATAATAGTAGATTACTGTTTTACCGTTACGGAAAAGGAACAAATTTTTTTTTTTTTTTTTTTTTTTTTTTTTTTTTTTTTTTTTAAGTATACATAAAAATGTAACATAAAACAATAACAATATATATTTTTTATTTTTTCTACACATTTACAAGTTACGTGTAATGGGTTATTGATAGAAATCTTATAAAAAGAAAAAAGAAAAAAGAAAAAAAAAAACTAAATTTCGTTATCGGATCATCGATAAAATTGCATATTTGATAAGTTATTTACAGATATATAAATAAATAAATACAATGCACAAATATAACACATGACAATAATGCTGTCAACGATTTCACGACAATTTTTATTTATTTATTTTTTTTCTTTTTCAAATCTCCCTTTTGTCACTTTTTCCTTAGTTCGACCCTAAAGGGATCCGAGAAAGTATATGAAACTTTATGATAGAATTATCTACGACGTTTGAAAGAGGAATTTAAAAGAAAAACTAAAATATATAGAAGTTGAAACTACGAAAATTTCGTAAGAGGATCACGTAGTAAAACTAGATTTTGGTATAACGCGTGTACACACAAATACACACAAATACAGATACACATAAAAGATAAGAATGAAGAAAGGTAGCGGCAAACAAATACAGAAAATATATGCACTGACATGACACACAGACAGACAGACACACACACACACACACACACACACATTGTCAAAAGCGTTACCACTTATGAGTTACCGATACTCACCACTACCCCCGCCAACTCTCAACCACAACTACCACCAACCCCCCCCTCCTACACCATCAGAAATCTTTCCTTCCCCTGTGGTCTTTCGTATCTTGTAAGCTTCCACTTCTCGGTTGCTTCGAAAAGAGGGAAAAACTTTTCTATCCGCACGAGTGGTAAAAAGTTCTTTTTCCAAGGGCCCATTTATCGCTTGAAATTTCGCCCAAAGGCGGTGTGATAGTCTCTCCGGTTAGAAACTTTTATATATCTCTCGTGGTAAACACTCGACGCGTTGCCACCACTGAGTTCGACCCCGCATCCCCTGTACCTCTTAACGCCATTCCCCTCTTCCCTCCCCCCACCCCGCCCTCCATTCCCAATTTCTCTTCTCACCTATCCCTTCGACTATACCGTTCATGTGATTTTTACCTCATTTCTTTTTTCTACTATTTTTTCTATTATTATTTCTATGTTCTTTTTTTATTTCTATCTTTACCCTTTTCCTTTTTCCTTTTAATAATTGGCAAAGCGAACAAACTGAGCATAACTTGGTGGTTTGAGCTTTGATATCGAATACTTTTTCTTCTTTGGTTTTTTTTTTTTTTTTTTTTTTTTTTTTTTTTTTTTTTTTTTTTTTTTTTTTTTTCTTTAATATCGCCACGATATATTATATCTGTGTATTGTTATTATTAAAGTTACTATTAATATATATATATATATATATGTATGTATGTGTGTGTGTGAAAATTGAAACGTCGATTATCGAATTTATTGACAAATTTTTGTTGGAAATTCGGCTTAATTAATATTCAATCGCATTATGATTTAATCTGTAATTAGAATCGATTTCCCCGATGCATATAGGACGGACTATAATTAAGATCTTGAAGGATTTTTCGTTTATGAAGATTAATGAAAGGGTTAATTAAAGTCACTCGTCACCATATCCTTCTTATCTTTAATATAATTTAATATTCCTTTTTTTTTTTTTTTTTTTTTTTTTTCGTGAGAGAGAGGCTGCTTAAAATAATTTTATACACGAACATCTTTAAATATATATAAAAAGGGAATACAAAATTTTGAAGAAATATATTATAAGAAATATAATCATCGTAGTTCCCCACGCACATGCATGAACACATTGCATACACACGTGCACATTCACATGCATTCACATGACATAGAGACAAATTCTTACATACCTACGTACGAAAGGAAAGCAAAGCATCCGAATATAAACTATGGTGGATTATTTATTTCGCGGCCCAAATCACGCGTCCGTTCGTCCTAATCGACGCATTAATAGCGCGTAGAAAACTTTCGACGTAGTGAAAAGCACCAGAAATACATTGTATTCTCTCTCTTTATCTCTCTCTCTCTCTCTCTCTCTCTTTCTCTCTATCATTCTCTTTCTCTTTTTCACTAACTCATTCTTTCTTTTTCGTATAAACGCGCACCAGTTTGCTCGCAAGTAATAGCGAAGTCGATTCACGGAATATAAGAAGGTGAAGCCTACTTTCTTCTTCCGAATTGTCTTTATGGTGTGAGAGAAGTAGAAAGAGGAGGAGGAGGTGGAGGAAGGGAGGGAGGGGGGGAGGAGGAGGAGGAGGAGAGGGAGGGAGGTTAAAGAAGGTAGAGTAGGGACAGTAAAGTAAAGTAAAGTAAAGTAAGGTAAGGTATGGTAAGGCGAGGTGAACTGGAGGAGGAGGAGGTGGAGGAGAGGAAACGCGTAGAGGAAAAACGAGAATGGAAAGAATGGAAAGGAGAAGAAGGCCGTTCGCCGACACTGGTCAGCCAGTATACGCCAGTACATCGAACAGTACGACGATCTTAAAATCGATAATCGTTCCTAATCCTAATTCTTTATCATTAATCGACGATAATTTATATATGTATACGTATAACGTGTGTGTCGATAAATAATTTCGTTCGTCGCATTGATTTGTTCGTTCGTCGCGTCGATTCGTTCGTTCGTACGTATAAAAATTTACGAGATATTTCCAATAGATATTACGGGAACAAATCAACGAGAATAATAATTTACGTGAGTTCAATTACGACGACTACGATTACAACGACACAAAGTTAACGACTTTACGCGATTATTTGTCGTGATTCTTTTTTTTTTTTTTTTTTTTTTTTTTTTCTCTTTCCCCTCTCCCCTTATATCTTTTCTATTTTTCTTTTTCTTCTTCTTTTCTTTTTTTTTTATTCCCTCTCTATCTTCTTTACTTTTCCCCTCTTTTCTTTCTTCTTCCTGTCTCTCTCTCTCTCTCTCTCTCTCTTTCTCTCTCTTTCTCTCTCTCTATTTATTTATTAATTCATTTGTTCATTTATTTATTTATTTATTTATTTATTCGTCCTTTCCTTGTTTTTAATCCTTTTTAATCTATTTTTGTTTTTTTTTTTTTTTCTTCTCTCGTCGAAAGAAGAGAAAGAGAAAGAGAGAGAAAGAGAGAGAAAAAAGAGGAGCGTCTCCTCCCCGCTACAACATCCCCTTTCTTACGTCCCTTTTCGTCAAAGCGGGAAAATCGTGATATTTGAATATTCCAAGTAAACTTTTCTTTCTTTCTTTCTTTCTTTCTTTTTCTTTCTTGCTCGCTCGCTTTCTTTTTCTTTTCTCCCTTATTTCTTTTTTGTTTTTCATTCTTTTTGATCTCACACTTCATCGCGTATTTCTTCCTTTCCGTTCGGGGCAAAGGAGTGTGAGCGTGTGTATCTGTGTGTATGTGTGTGTGTGCGTCTTTTTTTTCTTCTTTTTATCTTTTTTCTCCTTCCCTCCCATTCCCTTTCTATCACTTTTTACACCTTTCATATAACTATCGCTCGTTGGATTTTTTTCCGAGTTTAATCATAGGTAAGTTTTTCTTTGTTTTATTTTTGTTTGTTTGTTTCTTTGTTTGTTCGTTGTTTTTTCTTTTTCTTTTCTTTTTTTTTTTTGTTTGTTTGTTTGCTTCTTTTTAATTTCAAAATTCGATCACTCACATTTATTACACTCATACAATTTTTTCCTTTTTTCATCATCGACGTTTTGCCATATAATATTTCAATTTATTAAATACGCGAGTTTTAAGAAAAGAAAATGAGAGAAGACGAAGATAGAAAGAAAGAAAGAAAGAAAGAAAGAAAAGAAGAAGGGAAAAAAGATCAAATAATTAAGATATTGATCTCGTAAGAAGGGATCAAGAAGGGGATGAATTCGGTACGACGATTTATCGAGAAATTTTTTTAGACGAATGACAAACGTAATTTTCTTCGGATACTTGAATGGAAATTCGTGTTAAAAAAAAATAAAACTATACGTATGTGGATATCTATGTGTGTGTCTGTCTGTCCATGTGTGTATGTGTGTGTCTGTGTATGTGTATGTGTGAAAGAGAGAGAAAGAAAGAAAGAAAGAAAGAAAGAAAAAGAGCTTTCTCGCGAACGAACTGGATTCGACGGATTCGAGGCCAGGAGAAAACTTTTTAGGCGAAACTTTACGCGTCGAATAAATCTTCCGTTCTACTATGTTTCTTATGCGAATGTCGTAAGAAGGAAAAGACTTTTATGGGTTTATTCGATCACCTTCTACTGTACAAAAGAAAATACGATCGATCGGGGGATCGAGCTTATGTATACTTTTGCATTATAAAAAGGCTAACATTGATAAATTCTTTTAAGATCTTCTTTAATATTTTTATATTAAAACGATTGTTCATTATAATGCGAAAATATAAATATAAATCTTTTAAGATTTTCTCGCAGGTTAATTTTTTCTTTTTTTTCTTTTTTTTTTTTTTTTTTTTTATCCTCGGTCCCATCGATTTGGTCGATTTTTTTTTAAAAAGGAAAAGAAATTGTTTTTCTTTTTTCTTTTTTTTTTTTTTTTTTTCTACTATCTATAATCGTAAATTTTCTATTATCTATCGTCGTAGAAAAAAAATATATTTTCAATGATATTAGATTTAATTTTGTCATTTATAGATCTATGTAATAATATCGATTTGAAATAATATTATATATATATATATATATATATATAGATATTTATAATAAAGATCTATTGATCTAAATATCCATTATTATTATTATTATTATTATTATTATTATTATTATTATTATTATTATTATTATTATTATAGAGACCTAAAATATAGATCTATGTTATAAATTAGATAATATTAAACATTATAAAAAAGATCTATTACATATGCAACCTCATTGATAACTATATTATATATATATAAATATTATTTTTAAACTGAATATATTACTAAACTTTTGCTTTCGATATTGACGAAGTTGTTTCTCGTTTGTAATAGCAAAAGAAAAAAAAAAAAAAAGAAAAAAAAAGAAAGAAAAAAAAAGAAAGAGAGAAAAAAGGAAGAGAATAAGTAAAAATCTATTCGTAAATAAATAAATGGTTATTTTTAATATTTCAAAAATATAATTTATGATCGTAATTAACAATGTTCGACGTTATAATATTTCGACATTATAACAATCGTGATTAATATATCAAATGCTTACGCAATTAATAAGAAATCAACAAATTAATATGTTTCTCTGAAATACGTATATCTAGATACTAAAGGATCTCTAAGTTTAGAACGCGGAGATGTTCTCTCGTGCCGGAAGTCCCGTTTTTCTCTTTCCTATGGTCATCTAGGTTGCATCAAAGTGTGTTACACATTTCACGCATGCGCATTTGTCGTTCGCTTCAACACTTCTTAAATCACGACCGGTTATCCAACATAATATAAATGTGTATATATATATATATATATATACATATTTATATATATATATATATATATATATATATTTACATGCATATGTACATGTATCATACATATGCATAAAACCTGATCGTGTTAACATTTTTTTTCTTTTAAGGACAACAAGTATAAAAATCGTGATAATAATCAAGTTTAAAAGGAAGAAAAAAATCAAACAAACAAAAAGAAAAGAAAAAATGAATTTATTTTTTCAATCTTTCTCAACCAATCAAACACGAAAACTTTCTAAACGATCTTATTCCTTTTACACACACACACACACACACACACACACATATATATATATATAAAATTTCTTTCAATTTATACGAAAGATATGTTAATATTCTTATTATCATCATCATTATCATCATCATCATCATCATCATCATTTTTTATTTACTTCTTATTTCTATATATTTTAATTTATTTACTTACTATTTTTTTTTTTTTTATTTTATTTTATTTCATTTTATTATCTTTTTTTTTCTTTCTTACTTTCAATGCAAAATTCATAAGAGTCTTGGAGAGGAGGAGGAGGAGGAGGAGGAGGACGAGGAGGAGGGTGGGGCGGGGCGGAATGAAGAGATGAGAAAACGATCAAGGGAGAGAAAAAAATTGAATAAAAATTTCTTCTACCTATTTATATTCTACCACCACTCCGCGTGTTCGTTCTATCCTTTCTCGAGAAATGAAAAAGAAAGCTCGGCCAAGTGAGAAAATTCCGAATGGAAACGAACGAATCCGGGATCCGTCAGTTTTTGAATCCAAGCGAATATATCGAGACCACTCGAACCACGAGTCATTATTAACGCATCGATGGAATTCGTTCAGTTGGAATATAGGAATGGCCGGGAATCGATACGCAAACTCGATGTATATGCCAAACGTTCGCATTTACCTTCTCTTTCTCTCTCTCTCTCTCTCTTACTCTCTTACTCTCTCTTTCTGTCACTCGAAACGTACGTACATGTGTATGTACGTACACGTTTCTTCCTTTTTCTTTCTTCTTTTTTTTTTCTTCTTCTTCTTCTTTACTTCTTTTTTTTTTTTTTTTTTTTTTTTTTTTTTTTTATTCAACTATCGCGAGGAAAAAAATAAAGGGAGCAATAAAAGTATTCAATCCAACTAGTATACTATTCAGAGTTTATTACGTCATTGTGAATTAACATTTAAATACGTATATCCATGCGTGTCACTTTCTAATTTTACCCAAAAAAAGAAAGAAAAGAAAAGAAAAGAAAAGAAAAAAAAAAAGGAATATACAAGAATTTAAGTAAATTACTGGATTTTACAGGATTAACAAGATTAACGAGATTAACCAGATCTTTTTTTCCTTTCTCTCTTTCTTTTTCCTTTTCTTTTCTTCTTTTTTTTCCCCCCATTTATTTTCCTCTGAAAGGATAAAAAGAAAGGTGAAAAAATATTACGGCGCTTTACGCACTCGCCGCAAAAAAAGAAAAAGGAAAAAGGAAAAAAAGAAAAAAAGGACAAGCGAGGAAAAAAAGAGAAAAAAAATAGACTAAATAGATTAATATGAGAATGAAACTTTCACTGATCCATTTGCGAACATTGACGTACTCGTACCACTTGACGATCTATCCGATCTATTGCTCAATCTATTGCTCGATCTATTGGTAGCATATATATATATATATATACATGCGTCGATCTATAGATGAGTGTATATGTATGTATGTATGTATGTATGTATGTATGTATGTATGTGTGCGTGTATGCGTATGCGTGTTACACGTCGATTGCAATGATTTCCGAGAATTATTACGAATGACTACAAAAGATTCGTTAGTGGATCGATCGATCAATTCGTCAACTCGATCGAAAGCTTGGAATTAAATTGACGAGCCTTTTGTTCTCATGCATGTAACTTGATTTTAATGATCGTTAGGGTTATATTATTTCTATGTACGCGTGGACGTGCACGTATTGTCTCCTTTCATTTGATTTGATTTGTTTTTTTTTTTATTTCTTTTTTACTGATTTCTACATTTTTCTTCATTTTTGATTTTAATAATTGACTATCATAAAAGAGAAAAAAAAACCCCCGTACGAATATAAAGTATCAACAAATTCAATTCAAAGCGATCAAATTTCGCAATATTTTTTCAACGTATTTGACAAAAAAAAAAAAAATAAAAAAAAAAAATAAAAAAAAATAAAAAAAATAAAAAAAAAATAAAAAAAAAGGAAAAGGAAACAATAATCAGCTGATCGAAATATAGATCATTCAAATAGAAAAAAAAAAAAAAAAAAAAAATGTACCTTAATTATATTTTTCTCTTCCTTCTAACAAATGAAACTTTTTAATTCCAATTAAAAAAAAAAAAAAAAAAGAAAAAAAATCCTCGAACGAATATAGGGTCAATAAATTCGATTGAAAGCGAACAAGTCTCCGAGTCTTCTTTCAACTGGGTTTTCTTTTTCTGGAAAAAAAAAAAAAAAACAAAAAGAAAAGCAAAAAAGCAAAATAAGATAAACGAAAAAAACAGAACAGAAAAGAATAGGATATAGAAAAGAAAATATAGAGAAAAAAAAAGCCGAGAGAATATCTTCTGTCGAATGAGAAACATTCAGAGAAAAAAGAAAAAAAAAAATTCACACACAGAGAGAGACAAAGAGAGAAAGGGAGAGAGAGAGAGAGAGAGGGAGAGAAAGAGAGAGCGAGAGAGTGAAAAAAAAAGGAGAGAAAGAGTTACCAAAAGCTCGATGTTACGAGGTAAATGTGTACAAACGTACTCGACGTATTATACCATTGAGAACGACATACATGCACACGTTCAATATAGAAAATATTTCTCGTTTCTATTGTCGATTGTTTATTTCTTTTATTTTTTTCTTTTCCTGTTTTTTTTTTTTTTTTTTTTTTCTTCGATAACATCGTTGACCAGACTCGACGTATGCATTTTTTTTCTACATCGCAAGAAGAGAAAATACTTGCACGGTTTTGGCAGTATTTCGAGTTCTAATAAAATATATATTGTTTGACGAGTACCATGAAAAATAGACGGTAAAAGAGTCTCGTATAAAAGTGAACTTCTTATACCTACATGTAAGATAGAAAGAGTAAGTGAGATATAAAGATAGATAGAGAGAGAGAGAGAGAGAGAGAGAGAGAGAGAGAGAGAGAGAGAGAGAGAGAGAGAGAGAGAGTGTGAAGGAACAAACGTGAAGAGAACGTGAGATGGGCTCGAGCTTCGAAAGAGTATGAAAAAGAGTAGGAAAAAAAAAAAAAGAAGAAGAAGAAGAAGAGGAAGAAAAAAAAAGCGAAGCTCGTGGTTGCTTTAT
>NC_062200.1:1497500-1506859 GCF_912470025.1 Vespa velutina | reverse complement strand
AGAGAGAGAGAAATTGAGAGGTGAAAGATAAAAAAAAAAGTTCACGATGAAAAAGCTGATAAATAAGTGTCGACTTTATGAAATATCTATAGAAAATGAATTATTTATAAATAAAAAAATCCAAATTAAAATTGTTCATAAATAAATTGAATTCGATTGAAGCGATAATACATAAAATACGACAATTGTATATCGTATATTTTTGTTTTTGTTTTTTTTTTCTTTTTTCAAGAAAAGAAAAATAAATAAAAGAATAAATAAACAAATAATAGAAAGATAATCAAAAGAAAGAGAGAAAGAGAGAAAGAGAGAAAGAGAAGAAAATCTGTTCAGAATTACTTAAATGACAGACATTATATATATATATATATATATATATATATATATATTTAATAAAAGGATTAATTTCGATAATTGTATCCTTTAAATATAAATAATTTATAAATAGTTTATAAATATAAAATATTTTTTCACGAAAATATAATAAACAAAAAGTAAATAAGAGGAAGAAGGAAAAAAAAGGAAAAAGGAAAAAAAGAAGAAGAAAGAAGAAACAATCGAATTATGTATTCGCAGATAAGATAAATATAAATAAAAGATGCAAAAGGATTAGAAGTCCAAACGATCCATAAAAACAAATATTATGAGAACGGAATATTTCTCTCTTTTTCTTTTTTTTTTTATTCATACATACATACATACATACTTACGTACATACATACATACATACATACATACATACATACATACATAGAAGTAATCTTCATGTTGGAAGAACAAATTTATAAGAATATCGATTGCAATGAAAGAAAAGAAGGTTTATAATAAAAGCAAGACAAATAAAAAAAGAAAAAGAAGAAAAATACGATCTCGAACGGTATACAGACATTTGTTACGAGCTCGTTAGTG
The DNA here is from genome assembly GCF_912470025.1 of Vespa velutina. Classification (NCBI taxonomy): domain Eukaryota; kingdom Metazoa; phylum Arthropoda; class Insecta; order Hymenoptera; family Vespidae; genus Vespa; species Vespa velutina. The sequence goes on along the minus strand of NC_062200.1, from coordinate 1,505,950 downwards.
GTGGGGTGCGTTTCCTATAAAAGAAAAGAAAAAAAAAAAAAAAAAAAAAAAAAAAAAGGAAAGAAGGCAAAAATATACGTACGATAAAAAAGTGAGAATAGTTAGAGAGATAGATAGATAGATAGATAGATAGATAAATAAATAGATAGATAAATAGATAGATAGATAGATAGAGAGAGAGAGAAAGAGAGAGAGAGAGAGAGAGAGAGAGAGAAGATAGAAAATGGACATTAGAGCAAAAAGTTTCATTTGCTCGTGAAAATTCGAGTTCGCGTGCGACCGTGATTCACGTGGTTGTTGTTGTTGTGCTTAGAAACTGCAACCACCATGATTAGGAAGGTGCACGCTATCAAATTACTGCACCTTCGAACAGAGAAAGTTCTTTTTTCATTCTTTTCCTTTTCCATTTTCTTTTTCTTTTACTTTACTTACTTAATCTACTACATATCCGATCGTTGAGGATCGTTAAAGGTACGATTAAAAGAATTATCATAAAGGAAAGGGAAGGAGATATTCGTGCAGTCCTTTTTATTTTTCATTTTTCTTCCTTGTGCGTTTTTTTTCTCTTTTTTTTTTCTTTACTACATTATATTCTTTTAATCAATCTACCATCGATTTTATTTCTCTCATTTCGAATGAACACTTCAATGACGTCGTAATTAAAATTGAACGAGGATATTGTGATTGAAATCAAAAAAAAAAAAGAAAAAAAAGAAAAAAAAAATAGAAATAAAAATAAATAAATAAATAAATAAAAGGGAAACAAAATTGAATTTGACATGGAAGAAAGAAAAGAGAAAAACGAAGAGAAAAAAGAAACAAGAAGAAGAAGAAAAAAAAAGAAAGAAATAAAAAGAAAGAGGAAAAAGACCTCAATGCTACCTCTAATTTTTAGAGGTAGCATTGAGGTCGAAGAAAATTTTATTTGTATCACTCGACTTCCTCCTTCTTTTTTTTTTTTTTTTTCTCTCTCTCTTTTCATATCAATCGAGCTAATCGAAGAATATTTGATGTAAGCATTCATAATGAAGAAGAAGAAAAAGAAAGAAGAAAAAAAAGAACTTTCCCTTGTATATTCGTAACGAGGCTATCATCGGTCATCTTCGTCGTGCATTAGAAAAAAAAAAAAAAAAAAAAAAAAAAAAAAAAATATATATATACTTGCACAGGAACCACGCGCGCGACGGTTCTAAGGTATGCATATTAAAGATCTTAGCACACGCTCTGGCACGCGTGGCTAAACGTTCTCGAGAGTCTCTAACACGCGACCTACATTCAACCTCTTTCGATAAGAAAGTGCCCACCTGTCGTCTTCTCTCGATCTTTTATTAACTCCATCAGCGTATCTATCTAAGTTTTCTAACGCAATATAAAAGGGAACAAGAGGAAAGGGAAACGAGAAAAGGATCTCCTTTATATTCTCCAATTTTTTTTTATCCTTTTATATATATATATATATATATATATATATATATATTTATTTAAATTTATTTCCCTTTGAAATACATTCAACATGAAGACGTTTAATAATTCAATTATTATTCGATTATCTTCTATTTAAATGAAGACAGATAATTCAAATGTAAATTGATATTAAATATGTTAAAATGAATTCGATGATTTTTAATAAATTATCATTTGATCGTGTAAAACTTTTTCAATTCGATTCCATTCGTACACAAATATGTTCAATATGATATCATTAATATCGTTCTATCTATCTTTATTTTATAATAATAATAATAATAATAATAATGTCGTTGTATTAAATTAGAAAAATTTTATTTTGTTCAAATTTAAATTGATGATTGCAATTTAATTATGTTCAGTTTTTTTTTTTTTTTTTTTTTTTTTTTTTTTTTTTTTTTTTTTTTTAATATAACTCATTATTCTATGACGTTGATATTATCAAATTCAATTAAACATTAGTTGCAATTTCAAATTCAACATTTAAGTACTGTTTTAAATATGAAACTTTAATGCTTATAATTCTCTCTTTCTCTCTCTCTCTCTCTCTCTCTCTTTCTCTCTCTCTCTCTCTCTCTCTCTCTCTCTCTCTCTCTCTCTCTCTCTCTCTCTCTCTCTCTCTCTCTCTATCTTACAATAATAAAATTGTCAAGACAAAGATATAAAAAAAATGTATTTATTTAATCTATCTATATATCTATTTTATAAACTTTATATTCGTATAAATCGAATTTGAAAAAAAAGATTAATATTTTTTTATAGATTCACTCTTTCTGAAAGAATGAAATCCCTCGTTATGATCATTTTTACTTTCATTCAACTTTCCGTCTAATTCAAAGAATTTTTTAAAAAGACATTGCACGCAAGACATTTTGTCCTCCAAAGGGATTTCTTCTTCATCCTTTCTTTTTTCTCCTACCTCTTCTCTTTTTCTTCTCCTTCTTTTCGGTCGACGCTTGCACAAGTCTTCGGAGCTTTCGTACACATTAGTCTACGTGACTTTTCGAAATTGTCGTCTATCTTGAGAGCTCTACATCTTTAATGGAGCACATTTCTCTCTCTTTCTCTCTCTCTCTCTCTCTCTCTCTCTCTTTTTTCCGCTCTTTAAACCAACTTATCTTACAATCCTTTTATTTTTTTTTTTTTTTTTTATTTCTTTTTTATTTTTTTATACTCCTTTCACCAGAATTACTCACGTAAGAATTTTCAAATAAATTATCAATTTAAGTCAAGTTTTAAATAAAATCAAATAGAGCATCCAACGATCTTATATATATTCATCTTCAATTTATTTAAACATTTTAATTATTTCACAATGAATATTATTACAAATTTATTTAATATCCATATAGAATATATAATATAATTAATTATCCTTGATTTCGATCAATTTGATTACGTGACGTTAGATTAACTCGAATTTATTCTCTAACAATATTTATTATTTACTTTTCTATGATAAATATTATCAGAAATTTCGTGATATACGTTTTAATATTGATAACGTTAATATAATTGTTAAAATAAATTATAACCCTTTCGAATGATCAATTAAAGCGAATCAATCGTGATCTTGATTTGATGATGATTGATTATAAATGTTAATAAAAATGTTATTGGAAAAAAAAAGAAAAAAGAAAAAAGAAAAAAGAAAAAAGAAAAAAAAAAGGAATCTTTATTTCAATCGTAATATTATAATAATTTCCGATTCTTCGACCAGTCTTATCGTCGTCGACATAAAAAATAATATGAATCAAAAAATTATCAATCATCTTATTCAATTTCATAATAAATATTAATATAAAATAAGATTATATTTTGAAATATAATATTAGCATTGTAAATGAAATATAATCTTCGTCATCTCGATTTCTTTAAATCGTTTGAAAATGACGTTATTATCTCTAAGAAGTAAGTAATGGACGGAAAAGAAAGATTTACCTACATCAAACGATCTTTACAAGGGAACTCTTGATTATGTATACATACATATTATATAGATATTTAGTTTCTCAAGTAGAAAGCAAGAGAACTCTTATAATTAGAGTTATCTCCGAGGAAGTTATGATAAATAAAAGTAATAAAATTGATCAATATTTGCGGGAAAGAAAAGAAGAAAGAATATATATATATATATATATATATATATATATATATATATATATATATAAATTAATTAATTAATTAATTATTAAAAGAGACATGAAAACACGAGTTTTTATAACATCAACGGTAACGAAAAAAAAAAAAAAAAGAAAAAAAAATAATAAAAATAAAAAAAATTGTGGACGGAAAGAGAAAAACCGAACGAAAATAAAATAAACAAATGAAAAAGAAGAAAGAGAGAGAGGGAGAGCGAGAGAGAGAGAGAGAGAGAGAGAGAGAGAGAGAGAGAGAGAGAGGAATAAAAACATAAAAATCAATTAAACGAACGAAAAATTTTTTTCCACAATTTTAACGATCTTCCATCGCCTAGTTTTATTTTTTATTTTAGTTTTTCCTCTTTTTTGCTTTCCCTCTCCGCTTTTTTTCCTTTTTTCCCTCCCCTCCTCCCCGTCCTTCTACCCTAGCTTTTTTTTCGACCAATTCAACAAAATTGATTATTTTTCTACGGTCCAATGGATTTAATTGAAACGAAAATCTATAGTATCTCTTTCTCCCTCTCTCTCTCTCTCTCTCTCTTTTTCTCTCTCCTCTCTCTCTCTCTCTTTCATCCTCGTTTCACCAAACACACGTCAGCAATAGAGAACACTCTCGAAACGATTAATCGTCCTTGATCACGCTCATTAAATTTCTACAGACGCGAGAGTATTTCCAACAACGAAATCTTTTCCCCTGAAGAAAGTGTGAGCTAGAAATAGAGATAGATAAATAGATAGATAGATAGATAGATAGATAGATAGATAGATAGATAGATAGATAGATAGATAGATAGATAGATAGACAGACAGATAGATAGATAGAGAGAGAGAAAGAGAGAGAGAGAGAGAAAGTGAAGAAATATAGAGATCTCAATATCATTTTTTTTTCTCATCATAAATAAGACACATCCGGTCATTTATAGTGTGTTGATGACGTAATTAATAAAATAATAATTACATAAATTGCGGATGTTTATGTAAATAAAATAAAATAAATATGTCAGTAAGTTTGGTAATATTCGACATTATCATTACTTCGCGTATGCTTCGTTTTAGGATATAATAAAATTATTTCCAAAATTTTTACTATTCGTAACGAAAGTAATAAGAAAAGAAAAAGAAAAAAAAGGAGTAAAGAAAAAAGAAAATAAAGATATGTTCATGCAAATTTATACGTTTTTTCATGTATGTATATATACATATCTTTTTCTTTTTTTTTCAAATATATATTCGCATAAATATTCGCAATTCGATAAAATAATAATATATAACTATATATAAAAAATGATAATAATAACATAACAAATATGATAAATATTATTATAGAATAATAATAACGATATCGATTATAATTATAATGAATATTAATTAAATAACTACGACAAATAATAATAATAATAATAATAATAACAACAAAATAATAACAAATAATAACTAAATTAAATAAAGAATAATTAAATTAAAAATAAATGAAAAATAAATTGCACAATGACATCTTAGATAAGTTTGATCGAATAACGAAAATCCACAAGTATTTACTGTCCGATTTTTTTCCTTTTTCTTTTTTTTCCTTTTTATAATCATCGAAGAATAATCCAAAAAGAAAAGTATTCTAATGATATCGAATATCAGAGACCACCGCAAATTATCGGATAGAATGTCAAACAATCCGTTACGAGGTCAAATAGTTCGGTACGCCACGAATCAACAACGTTCCACGCCCGTTCATTTGCCAACAACGTAAACAAAGTTTAGTTTGTTTCAAACAACGACGGCTAAGATAGTGAAATTAATTTTCTATGTTGTGTCTCTTCGAGAATTAAATGAAGTTAATGATTTCATTTAAGAAATAGTCCATGAGCGAGATATATACAATTTTTATTTTCACATTTTTAATTCTCCTTTATTTCCTGTGATTTCCTAAAGCAATTAATCGTTTTTCTATTTTCCTTCCTTCCACTCTAACTCCCTCCCGCCCATCCAATCTCCCTTAAAATAAAAAAAAATCCTTTCCTTTCCTTTTCTTTTCTTTTCTTTTCTTTTTGTTTTTATTCTTTTCTGCTTTCGTCGTTTTGTTTTCTTTTTTCTTTCTTTTCTTTTTTTCTATTTTTTTGTTTTTTACCATTCACTCGAACCACCACCAAGAAGATTCACTCAATTTTCTTCTGTTTTCATTAGCAACACTCCCTTTCACGTTGCATTAGCTTCTATATACTTATCACATACGTATTATTATACGTATATGTTAAGAGTAAATAGATAGAATGTAAATAGAATGAACAATTAGGAATTAAGATTTACGTTTGCCTTAATGTAATAATTAAAGTGATTTAACAGCTGTTTTCGTAGAAATTATCCCTCCCCCCTCTCCTCCTCCCCCACCCCCAAAAAAAAATAAAGAAAATTAAAATCGATTATTACATAAAGAATAATTATCTTTCGTAAGATTTAATATAATTAAGAAAGATGAGTGATTTATTAAGATTGAGAAAGATAGAGAGAGAGAGAGAAAGAGAGAGAGAGAAAACTCAGAATATCATGTATTACATATTTTTTCGTGTAACGATTAAAGAATTATCTCACGAGAGAGAGAGAGAGAGAGAGAGAGAGAGAGAGAGAGAGAGAGAAAATATAAAGAAGATGAACTAAAATAATATAAAAGATAAGAATTATCTTATTAAAATATGTATCTCAGATGCTTGTGATGAAACGATCTCGAAGAATCATCTCAAAAAATAAAAAATTAGAAAAAAGAAAAGAAATAAATAAAAATTCTCTATTATATTGTAAATAATATCTTTTGTAAATTTGAGAAAAAGAAATGTAAAAACGAAATGATTATGTTTACCTCCTTGAAGAAAGAGAAAGAGAGACAGAGAGAGAAAGAGAGAGAGAGAGAGAGAGAGAGAGAAAGAAAGAAAGAGAGAGAATATGAATATCGTGTTTCTCAGATTCGTTCGTTCAGGAACATGGGGAGGAGAAATGGTGACCTTGGAAAAATAGTAGAAATATTTTTCCGTCTTCTCTGCATGAAATCGTTGAAATTGCATCCGGACTGGCATGCACTGAATACAGAAAGAACGAAAGATTGTGCGAGGCTTCGTGATGTGTCGTGGGAACTGTAAATGCGTAAACATCGTTTGTCGCCAAAGAAGTACAAAGGAAAAAGAGGGGGGAGGAAAAAAAAGTGAGAAGAAAAAAAAAAGGAGAAGAGAAAAAAATTGAAGAAACAAAGGGCGGCCTAGGTTATTTCTTTTTATTTTTCTTCATCCAATTCTTTTTCTTTATTTTTATTTGTATTGTTTTTTTTTTCTTTTCTTTTCTTTTCTTTTCTTTTTTTTCTTTTTTTGTTTAAATAACACGAAAGATATCTCTCTAAGTATTGAATAAATCAACAGGATAACATCGACTTAATGAGTTTTATGAGCAGGATACAGATAATTATTCCAAGACACGCTAATTTTAATTACCACTCGGTCGTTTGCACACGAATACTAATTATCTACTTGATTATCTTAGTACGATTGTTTGCTTTCTTTGCGCCTTCGTCATATGCCGTGTACGAATAATTATTATTATTATAATAATAATAATGATGACGATGATGATAATGATAATGATAATGACAACGATGTTACAACAAAAATTTAAATAAACTCGTATCACCGTTAAGAAAGAAAAGACAAAATTTAATTAAAACATTTATTTACGAAATTGACTTTATTATAACGATATTATTGCATTGTTTAAATAAATAAAGAATAAAATACGCTTGAGAACAGTGTTTTTTTTAAGTCTCTACGATTTTTCGTTCCGAAAATTCAATTAAAAGAAAAAAATTCAATTGAAAAAATTATTAACAAAAACGATTTTATTATAACAATATTATTGCATTATTTAAATAAATAAAGAATAAAATACGCTTGAGAACAGTGTTTTTTTTAAGTCTCTACGATTTTTCGTTCCGAAAATTCAATTAAAAGAAAAAAATTCAATTGAAAAAATTATTAACAAAAACGATTTTATTATAACAATATTATTGCATTGTTTAAATAAATGAAGAATAAAATATGCTTGAAAATGGTGTTTTTTTCAAGTCTGTATGACTTTTCGTTTCGAAAATATCGTCTTCGAAAAATTTTCATTCATAATTCGTATAGTACAGCTGTTCGTAGTAATAGTAGTAGTAGTAGTAGTAGGACAGCGTAAATTCTCAGAATTTATGTAGGTCAGTGTGTCGCCGAGCTAATTTGAATGAAATTATATAGGTCAGTGGGACATCGTAGATGTCTTCCACTAATATGGGTATATCTCCGAAATTAAAAATCGTAGAAACTCGAATCAAACGCCATTATAAAGGGCAAAATTTTCATTGTTTTTACAACTTATTGTTAATAATTAATTAACAATTTGTTATAAACAATTTTTATAAACAAAATTCATACGAAGTAAAATCATCTTATTTTGACAAAAAAGAAATACAAATATCGATTAATTCAAAAAATCACATTAATTAATAAATAATTAACATAAACAAATTACTTTTTTTCTAAATAATTAATAACCACGTCGTTCATTTACACGGGAATATTTTCGCAATTAAAAATCGTAGAAACTAGAATCAAATTTCATTTTAAAGAGCAAAATTTTCTACATTTCTTCAACATATTGTTAATAATTAATTAACAATTTGTTATAAACAATTTTTATAAACAAATTCTTACGGAATAAAATTATCTTATTTTGGCCAAGGAAAAAGAGAAAAAAGCGTAGACTTCGATTTATAAAATTACATTGATTAATAAATAATTATTATAAATAATTTTTTTTTTACCGAATAAT
>NC_062200.1:1482500-1492500 GCF_912470025.1 Vespa velutina | reverse complement strand
CACGTCTTTTCTACTTATTTATTTTTCTTTTTTTTTTACTTTTATCTGTTATTCTTACTTTTTCTTTCTTTTTCTTTTTTCTTTTTTTTTTTTTTTTTTTATTTGAATTTCCATTTCAACCAACTCCTTTCTATTTGTATGAATCAATATAAACGATAACGACGACAAGTGGAGTTTATTTTTAGGAAAACTAAAAAAGAAAAACTAAAAAAAAAAAAAAAACAGAAAGAGAAAGAGAGATAGAAAGAGAAAAAGAAGAAGAAACGAAGAAATGAAATGAACAAGAGAGAGAGAGAGAGAGAGAAAATTATTTCAGATGAGATAAGGTTTTATTCGTTAAAATAAGTATAAAGAGTTTTAAACGTACGAACGAGAATTCTTGACTTATTTTCTTTCATAGAAATGATTTCTTCTTCGATTAAAACTTATCTATCATAATGACAAAGAAAATAAAATAAAAATAAAAAAAAAAAAAAAATATATATATATATATATATAAGTATATTCTCTTATTGAAATTACTTTTCTTTTCGTATCAAGAAATAATCCATTAGAGGGAAATAAAAGAATAATAATAATAATAAGAAGAAGATTATCTAATAATTACTGACCGAAAATTTCAGTTTGATTATATTAACTTAATTTAACTATGCTCGAAAGATTTCAAAGATTTCAAAGATTTCAATCTTTCGATGTAAACCTAAATGCTAAAGCATTCACTAAATGAAACTGGATTTACTTTTCCAACTACATACATATATACGTATATATATATATATATATATATGTGTGTGTGTGTAATTACCTACCAGGGCCTAATTCTAATCTAATAACATTTCACAGCGATTACGTGGTCTTATCCAGACGAGAGATTGGGACAAGAATACATTAAGCAAATTATGCGACTTGTTCGACCATGTATTTGTCTGCCTATCTATATATATATATATATATATGTATATGTATATATATATATATATATATATCTGTATATACATATATGTGTATGGTCTATAGATATTGTGCATGTGCGTGTGTGTGTGTGTCTACGTGTATCTGTACGTGTGTACGCAAGAAAGAGAGAGAGAGAGAGAGAGAGAGAGAGAGAGAGAGAAAAGATCCAAGTATATAGAAAGAGACAAGGACGAAGAACATTTAAACGAGGTGGTATAATTCTACAAGGAAATGTGAGAGACACCGGTGAGAGGTAGATTATAAAATTTTTCAATAGAACTCGTTATTACCACTTTGCTTGGCCTATTACGTCGTCGATAAGACTTATTTCTCACATTTTCCATTTTTTGATTTCTATCTCCTTTTTCCCCCCTTCCCTCCCTACCTCCCTCCCTCTCTCTCACCCTCATTCACCTTATCTTTCTCTTTCTCTTTCTCTTTTTACATGTGGTCTCGTTTTAATGTTGTTGCGACGAATAAGAAAAAAAAAAAAAAAAAAAAAAAAGAAAAAAAAACCATTAGAAGCGAAAAGTTGAACGAGAGATTCCTAAACTCGTTTGCTCACGAGCTTTCGAAAGTACACGCTTATAATGTTCGCGGTTAATGAAATTCTCATGTCCATTACGCGTAAAATTTAAGATACGCGAGCGATGCTTTCACTTTATTCATATCGAGAGAATATCTCTCATGGAGTTATGAATTTCTTTCATCTTTTTTTCTTTTTTCTTTTTTCTACTTCTTCTTCTTCTTCTTTTTCCTGTTCTTTTCTTTTGTTTTTTTTTTTTTTCTTTTTCTTTTCATACATATTGTTAGCTTTTTTTTCTTCTTTTCCTTTCTCTTTATTTCTTTAATCTTCCTTTCTATTTCTTCCTCGATCAAAATCATCGGGAAACGTAAAAGTATGAGGAAAAAATATATAAAAAAAAAAAAAAGAAAAAAACACGATTTTTAATAATAATTCGTTCAATGTAATAAATTTTATTTATTTTGCATAAACAATCTGTTCTTTTTTAATTATTATTATTATTATTATTATTATATCATACTTGTAATTTTGTTAATATTAAGTTAATTTTATTAGAGAGGTTCTATTTCTTTCGTATAGAAATCGATATAATTTTATTTCATTATATTTCGAAGAGATACGATTTTATTTCTTTTCCCTCTTTTTTCTTTTCTTTCTTTCTTCTTTTTTTTTCTCGATGGTATTACATCGTTCGATCTTATTTAAAAATAATAATACGAAAATATTGTATTGAGGAACAAATGTATCTTGAAAATTTTCAAAAGGAAAAAAATATTGTTGTAATTTTACTTTGGAAATTTCGATATTAAAATTCTCGCAGTAAACGTCATTCTGATATTTTTCATTTTTTTTTTTTTTTTCTTTTTCTTTTTATTTCTACTACCCTCGCGTAATCTTCAAATATTTTTTTCGCCGCGTTAAATCGCAATCGTAACGCTCGAAACAGAAGGATTTATCGTTCGAGTGCTATACGAAAAAGAGGGAGATTAAAAGAGAAAGTGAGAGAGAAAGAGAGAGAGAGAGAGAGAGAGAGAGAGAGAGAGAGAGAGAGAGAGAGAGAGAAATAGATCTCGATGTCCATAGGGATGCACGCTTTTAAATAATTAACTCGTACGGGATACCGAGTTGAAATTTGAATGTGCTCGGCCATATTGATTTTCCGTCGATTTTGCGCCCCACATATAAACGACGGCGCCACCGTCGTTAAAAGTATAATAATTTTAAGAATGCGCATATTTTATTCTTCTCTAATCTTCCTTCCCTTTTTTTTTTTTCTTACTTCTTCACTTCCCTTCTCTTCCTCTTTATTTCTTAAAAGCACGAAACTCCGTGCTTTTGAGAATCGAAAATTGAAACTTTAACGAGAGGGGTAGGTTTACGAAGAGATGTAAACGGACAAAGAAGTAAAGAAGAGAAACAAAAAATAAATAAATAAATAAAAAGAAAAGAAAAATAAGAGAAATAATATTTCACAAAAATTCTACGTGGAATTTCTAATAACGTACGATATATATATATATATATATAAACTCACCTTTATCGTTCTTAAAGGAAGGACGGAAGAAAAAAGAATAGAAAAGAAAAGAAATACAAGAATAAAGAGATGATAAAGAAAATACACGAAAACGTAATCGAATGCATGGTTAAAAAAAAAAAAATATTAAATAATAAAGATGTCCGGCGACTTTAATATTCTTTTACAATATACGTAAAAGCATTCATCGAATAATGATAGAGTTGTAAATTGTAAACTGTCCGAACGTTTACTGTATTTATTGTGTATGTAGTTGAATTTAAAAAAAAAAAAAAGAAAAAATAAATAAATAAATAAATAGAAACAAAAAAGAAAAGAAAAGAAAAAGAAGACAAATAGAAGTAACATGAAAGATAGAAAGAAAAAAAGAAAGAAGAAGAAGAAGAAGAAGAAAAATACATATGTTTCCAAAAAGTCGCGTTTCCCAACGTTACTCTAAAACTATTTATCAAGAAAAAATGACATATTGTAGCTTCGCCTCGCAGATGTGCTCAAGTCGTAGATCAGTCTGAATGTGGTCATTCTTCATGTCAAGAGCGACGTTCCTTTTAAAAAATAAAAATAAATAAACTACGAGAAAGGAAAGATCTTTTCCTTCTTCCCCTTCTTCTTCGTTCTACGTTCTACGTTTTACGTTTTACGTTCCTAAAGTAAAATATTAAAAGCCCTTTAATTCTACAATTTTTATAAAAATATAAAGTAATAATAATAATAATTATTATTATTACTTTATCGTTTTATCTCTCCTTCATCATTTTCTATTAAACATCTTTATCATTCACTCCCTTATCATTTATTTTAACTATTTAATTCTTGATTTCGTTCATTTTATCTTTTTCTTTTTTCATCCTTTACCTTCATCATTGCATTTTTTACAAAAAAAAAAAAAAAAAAAAAAAAAAAAAAAAAAAAGAAAAGAAAAAAAAAGAAAGTTTTCCTTTTGTTTTATTAATTATCTCACATTTTATTTTTTTTATTCCGACATTTTCAATCCACCTCAATCTGTTTTATCTTCTATTTTATTTCGTTCTTTTCTTTTTTTCTTCTTCTCAATCCTTCATCTTAACCTATTCGTTCTTAAACAATTTTTATTTTATTCATATTATACGTATAATATTATTGATATTATTTTTCTTTTTAATTCAATCAATTAATCGTTAATGTTCTCTATTTACTTTTTTTTGTTTTTTTTTTTTTTTTTTTTTAAATCATTTATTTAATTTATATTATTGAAACGATTATTGTATTGAATTGTTAATCGCTAAAAAAAAAATTAAATCATTTCTCTATATTTAATCTAGTCGAAAAGAAAAAGGAAATCGTCGAAAACAATGAATATAAACTTTCCCTTTGTAAAACTTTTGTAACAAAAGTGACATTTCTCGTATCATGCAGCACGATTTCCTTTCGCCAGCGAATCAAACGATTGTGGATATGCGTCGTCGTTCGGAATGATAACTGACATGTAATGATACACATAAACTAATTCGCATAAAGGACGAACAAGATAATTTATAGTAATGATATTAATACGCTTCAATGCATGAATTCGAATATCACGATCTTCCGATGATGATCGCTCTCTTTGATTAAAATTCTGTAAGAGAAGAAAAAGAAAAAAAAAAAAAGAAGAAGGAAAAGAAAAAAAGATCATTCCAAGACAAAGGACAATTGATATCAAAGATGATCGAGATAACAATAAAAATTTATTTTCAATCGATTCATTCTTTCTTCTTATTTCTTTTTTTTTTTCTTCCCCCGTTTGTCTTTGGTTTGGTTTTTCTTCTTCTTCTTCTTCTTCTTTTTTTTTTTTTTTTTTTTTTTTTTTTTTTCATTTTAATATTGATTTTTCTTAATCAATTAATTCACATCTTTTTCCTTTCTTTCCTTTTTTTTTTTTTCTTTTTTTACTCGCTTATGATAACTCGATTTACGTCGAAATCTTTTCTTTTTTCTTCATTTTTACAAGTCGCGAAAAAAAGTTGACCAACTTTATTTTATTTCTTTTTCATGAAGAAAAAAAGAAAAAAGGTTAAAATTCTTTCTACTTTCTGAATTTCGTTATTACTTCGATATATACATATACGTATGTACGTACGTATATGTATATATAACATAGAAACGAGAAACCGCGCTGCGGAAACGATCCTAAAAATGATGATAGATGTCCGGCGCTTTCTATATTTCCTTTCTCCCTGTATCATAATTCTAAAGAAAAATATACTCCTCTTCTAGTATCATAAAGGATCTGGGTACATACTAAACTCCTTCGATCTACCTTTTCTCTCTCTCTATCTCTCTCTCTCTTTCTTTCTTTCCTCTTAATCCTCCTGTTCCGCTTTCGACGATATACTTTCCATTAGAGAACCCTGACTTTTCAAACTTTCGATTAATCGTCCACTTAAAAGTAATCTTAACACAGATAATCGTCTATTTATCGTTTTATATTACAGAATTCTCGAATAAATGATCTCATGGTCTGCCACGATGTCGTTGAAACGGATATCAAATTGTAAGTACATACATACATATATATATATATATATATATATATATATACCATTAAAAATTAATGATTTTATACAATTAGTGGTCTATTGTTTGAAATTAGTTTTTATAAATGCAATCAAATGATCCTATTACATACGAAATAGAAATAATTAAGATAAAATGATTATATATATATATATGTATATATATATATATTTTTTTTTGTTTGTATCCTAGATGTCCTTGCAACATGGCTGTTGACCACGGTCGGGGCGATTACCGTGTCCATAGACCGTTCTGATGTTAAAACTGTAAGTACATTGTTATATATTAAATTATCGTGAAAGCGAATATATATATATATATGTGTGTGTGTGTGTGTATACTTTGATCTCTTCATTCATTTTCATTTCTCAAAGACCATAATTCTCTACATAATTTATTTATATCGATCATATTTAATAATTTCTCATTACGTCAGATTCGACAGAACTATCACAGTTCATTTTCAACATGGAAGTAAAAGTATCCGTTATTAGAGAACTATCATTTTCTCTAAACGGTGAAACTTTTCAAAATCGACGTATTTATAATCGAGAAAAAAAAAAAAAAAAAGAAATTAAAAAAGAAATCAATGATGTTATTTTTTCTATTTTTCTACGTTTTTTTTTCTATCTTTTTTTTTTTTTTTTCTTTTTTTTTTTACAGTCACCAACACGATCGTCAATGATCGCCAATGGATGGAGACCACTGGCAAATGGATACGAAGATACGATTGGTACTAACGTAAAGCCGGCTAATCATCTCGAGAGAAACGCACAGCAGCCTCTTCCTCATCCTCATCCTGTATTAGGTAAACTTCAAGAGCACATGATCAAGTCGGAAAAACTGAAGCCTCAAAGGAACAAAAACAAGCAGGGTTCTACGTCGAATCAAGATTACAGTCCGCCTACTATACTCGGTAGTTTCACAGTTTTTGGTAATGCCGCGGCTAAAGCACGCGGTGAAGGACAAAAAGTTTCACAACAGAGCCACGGTAATAACGTTAACAAATACGTTGCCAGTGAAACAAGGGATTATACTTTTTTGATACCACCGCCCAAGGACGCATATCGTTTTGAACATTCTGAACCACCGCGCAAAGTTATCAGGGATAATAGTTATTCGATCGTTAACGATTTCTTAAGACAACCGGCATACGTACCACCACAGGCACATCAAATTGTACCAGATGCAGTAAGAGCTGCCACTTATTTTATCAAGGGATACACATCAACTACTAATCCAGTTCCGCCAACCCCATCGAAAAATAGACCACCAACGTCCTATTACAACAATGGTTATCCTGGTGTACCTCAACTTCTTCAACCACCGCGACATCAAGCTAAACCATTCGAATCTTTAAAAATATCTGGCAATGCCAAACCATATCTTCAACCACCTGGTACCGATGTAAACGTCGATTTTGTTAAAGACGATAGGATCGTCGAACAAAAACGTCGTCCAAATTATGACAGATATCAGCCACAAATACATACGTCTAATGGTAATTTTTATACCCAAGTGAATCATCCTATAAATCATTATAAAACATCATACGAAAGAGATCCGGCTTATCTTGTACACGAGAGTCATGAAGTTAGCTACGTGACACCGTCCTCGATATATAACGAATATAATTTTAGACCGTCGGTACCCTATGACACATTATTACCACCCGAAGTTTATTCCACTTCTACGATCGGTACATCGTCTACTACTGTAGCACCTCAAGTTCAAGATCAATCGTCGACATACGTTCATACGAATGACGTTGTACGTGATATCGATGATTATTATAAAAATTCTCATAGTACTACGGCAAGCATCAAACAGAACGACAATCATGGTGATATTTTATCAACCTCGGGTATACCCAATACTTATTATGTATCTGAACAACAAGATTTAACTCCTCCACCACCATCTTGGCCATTATCAAAAAATAAATATCCATCCGATATAAACGAGGTATTACCAAGGATAAATCCACCGAATAAATTCACTTCCAATATTATACAACCTAGTCAACTTCCTCAAGTTCCAAAAATGGTTTACGTTAATCCTCAAGTACATCAATATCAAAGCTCGGTCGTACCCAGCCAGCAACAAGATTATGAAACGCCGGAGAGTATATCGTTGAAACATTTCAATGAGCAACAGTTTATCATTCAACAACAGCTTGTACAACGTGACAGGCAACGTCTTGCCGAACAGGAACGTCAGCAACAACTCGAAATTCAAAAACAACAGCAAGAGGAATTGAAGAAACATCAAGAGGAATTACAGAAATTGATTAAACAACAAAAGGAGAAAGATGAGAATGGTGGTTCTTTTATCGAGAAAAATATTACAGATCAAATTGAATTCTCCAAGATCAATAATAACAGAGAAAGACCTTATTCAATCGAATTATCCCAATACGAAATCCCTAGGGTTACTTCTCAATCGCCTAACATCTACAACGAACAAAATACTTTCATAGAGCATAATACGTCACATGGATCGCAGGTAATATTGAAAATCTTCGTTCTCGAATGATATCGTTTAGAAAATGATATGTAATATTTCGTTTCGTTTTTATTTAGATTCAACAACAACCGGAATCAGATGGTGTACCATTAAAGACGAGCTTTGAAAATCAGGAATATCAAACGCAATACGTTCAACAACAACAACAGCAGCAGCAGCAGCAGCAGCAGCAGCAGCAGCAGCAGCAGCAGCAACAGCAGCAGCAGCAACAGCAACAACAGACAGATTATCATAAGGAATTGAATAATCAGCAACAGGAATATATTAATTATCAAGAACCTGAATTGCAATCTCAAAGACAACAAAAACCATCGCGTGATCAATATAGAAGAAAGAAACCTGGCGTTACAAATACAAGTCCTACAGGTTATGAGAATATAATTACAACTGAGATACCTACTGAATCACCGGAAACATTCATACCTTATACTTTCCCTGTCGAAGAAGTATCCGTACATACGACTATTTCACCGGAATCTGTAACTTTCCCAAGTTCCCCAAGTACAACTCAAAGATCGAGAACACGTAGGCCAGGATTATCGGGTCAACGTAGAAGACGTCCTTCGACTACGACGACTACGACGACTCAAGAACCTATTACTTTAACTGAAGGTGCATACTATGAAAAGTATGAAGATATACAACAGCAACAGCTTGATCCCAATAGACGTAGACGTATCAAGCCGAGTTATCAAACGAACGAGGAAACACATTTCGAGAGACGACCGAACATACGGAAACGTCCTGGTAATCGAGTTAGGGTTAACCACGGAGAGCCCTATGAAGCCGAAATCGTTACTGAAATTATTCAGACTCCTGTGAATACGTACAAGGGTAATACCGAACAACATTCTGAGAAATATGTCGAGGATAACAGATATACATCGAACTTACCCAACAACCAATACTTCGACTACACATCCGTTGGTTCTCAATATACCGATGACGATCATCGAGATTATACTACCGAAATTATTCAATCGGAATACCCAACCGAATTAACGAGAAGTAATAACACCGAGGATTCTCAACGTATTCACGATCATAATCATCATCGAACAAATCCAAATGTCGTCACGAATATTCCTCTCGAGGATTTGTTCGTTAAGACCGATGGATATTATTTCGATAAAGGTATAACGACGTTGCCTACGGCAACTACAGGTACTAAGACAGCAACAATAACAACAACAACAACAACAACAACAACAACAAGTAATATAGCTAGTACTACTACTAGTACAACTACTACACCACCACCATCACTGTCACCATCGCCACCATCTACGACAACTTCGATCGTTAAAACTGCTGTTACCCAACCATCTCACGTTTCTTCAACTACGTCAAGACTTAAAATACGACCAATGAGATTTGGTAATACAACCA
Source organism: Vespa velutina (assembly GCF_912470025.1). Classification (NCBI taxonomy): domain Eukaryota; kingdom Metazoa; phylum Arthropoda; class Insecta; order Hymenoptera; family Vespidae; genus Vespa; species Vespa velutina. The sequence continues at coordinate 1,483,036 of NC_062200.1, read as the reverse complement.
GACCGAGATTCAGTATTAAAGATTATAAAAGTCGAATGGATTATAAAAATAGATTGTCGCAAATCACTGCTACTACTACCACCACCACTTCTACTACTATGGAACCTCCTAATCAGATAACCCAATCTAAACAAAGGCTCTCCAATTTGAAATCTCAACAGAACAATGAATACACAGGAAACAGAGATACTACTGGTAGATACAAATATATGTCTAGAACGAGTTACAGAACTACAACTGTTACACCGACCAATGAATCAGAAAATAAATTAGAAAGTGAACATAATCCATCATCGTCGTCGACTACTACCGAACGATCGACCAATAGATTCGTTCCTAAGAGAAGACCGATAAGTGGTAATCTTTATCGTAGTAGAATTTCTGCTACTACGAATAATCCTAATCGATCTCAACAACAACAACAACAGCAACAAGAGCAAATTGATAATGAAAACAATTCGAAATATAGTACAGCCAGACCAGAAAACGTTTTCTCATCCTCGGTAAGACGTAGACCGATTAACAAAAATAGACAA